>NW_011888789.1:12631072-12641273 GCF_000151845.1 Pteropus vampyrus
CTGAATGTTGTTTCATGTAGTGTTGTACAACTTTTAACAGAAAGTTTTGGCACTTTTACAAACTTAAAATTATGATGAAAATGTTTATAGTTTACCACTCCTGTTCATATTTATTGTAGACCATAGAACAGATAAAATTAATGTTAATTAGTGAATTTTTAAAACTTATGAGACTTAAAATCTAGAAGCCATAAAAAATAAGATTGATAAATTCAACTAAGAATAGTAAACCTAAGAATAATAAACTTATGCATGGAGAAAAGCTGTTACTGTAAGACAAATGACAAAAATGGAGAGATTATTTCCAAATAATACACAGACAAAGCTAATATCCCTAATACATAAGGAGCTTTTAGAAATTGAGAAGGAAAAAACCAATAGTTTCTAGAAAAATCATCAAAGGACTCAGCAGAAAATGTTTCTTTAAATATAAAAGGTTGCTCAACTTACAGTATAAAAAAAATGTAAATTAAAAATTCTGTAACATAAGTTTTACCTACCAGGATGGCTAAAATGTACAAGTTTTACTCTGTGGATGAGGCTGTGAGGAATTCTTGTATATTGCTGGCTGGCATGTTAAGTTGTAACCACCATCTTTTGGACAATTTGACAGTGCCTTGAAAAAATGATTGAATGTATTTACCCTCTGATATTGGATTTCTACTCTTGAGAAATTATTATCTAGCTATACCTGTACCCATTGTAATTATTTATTATGATTATGACATCATAAGGTTATTCATTATTTCATTATAGCATTTTTAAATAACAAAAGATAGAAAAATGAAAGTATCAGTTGGATACTGGTTCAGTAAACTGTAGAACATCCTTGCAATGTAGTTTTGTACAGTTGTTGAGAAAATGAGACAGTTATCTATATATGGTTTGGGTAGATATATAGATAAGTGAAAAAAATGATGTGCTGAATAGTGTATATGGTATGCTGCCTTCTTTGTAAGAAAGGGTTGGCACTAAACATATGTTCTTGCTTACATTTGCATGAAGAAATACTGGAAGATAATATAAGAAATTAATAAAAGTGGTTATTTTGGGGAAGGCAGAAATGAAGTGGGCGGGGGTGAAGTATGAGCAAGATTTTTCAGTATATTCAATTTATATCATTTTGACATTCGAACGTGAAAATTAATATAAAATACTTATAATCATCAACTGTGTTATAATTAATGTGAGTTAACTTCTAATTTAATTATCATTAATATAAAATTCTCCTCTCTAGAAAAGAATACTGCATTGAGGGATGGACTTCTGGTATTCTTCTTCTTAATTATTCCCCTTATTGTATTTGCTGCTTTTGTCTTCATCAAGAGAAATCAGCTGCGAAAAAGCTGCTTCAGAAAGAAGAGATCACAAACCTATGAGTACTTAGATTTTTTCTTTTGAATTCATATGAAATAATTAAAAGTTATTAATGATGATAGTCATATTATAGAGACTGGTTTAAAAGTAGAGTACTAAGTTATCTCTCTGTTGTTTTGACATGATTAGCAGGGACAAAATGATAGTGGTGACTCAGTCACCTCTTAAAATGGTAAAGGGGAAAGTGTTACGGTGACTAACTTGTGTACTACTAAAAATGGCCCTTTGGGTTCATTTTGCTTGACATTGATTTCTGACAGTGGAATAAGTAGGATTCTGGGCTACAATTTCAGATTTGGGCTTCTTAATTAGAGATTAAAATATTTGGATAAAGATTAAAAATGTAAATGTTGAAAATTTTTCTTCTGTGTCCATTTCAAGGGTCAGTTCTCATAGAGGAAGAGCTTTTCGAATCTCAGTTTTAAAAACAGATTTTGTGAATTATAAGCTTTTAAGACATAAGTTTTGATTGAAGAAAGGGTTGTCATAATTCAGACACCTGACATTTCTAGTCCATGTGTTGGGCTCTTGTACAATTATCTGTCTCTCAACTATCTCTTCTAATATGTCAGCATTAAAATATAACACAGATTAGCATAGACCTTAATCAGATCTGAGTTCCAGCTTGTCATTTGCTAGAATTATGAACTGCAATAATAAATAAAACTCTCTGAGCCTTGGTTTATTTCTTCTGAAATGGGAATAATAATATTGCCTATCTCTTAAAGTTGATGTGAGGATTAAATGAGGAAATATTAACAAATAAAACCCACAGCACATTGCTGGCACAGTTTAATTATTTGATAACTAGTTTTTATTATGATAATGATTTCAAAATATACATATCTCCCCTTGATTGCCCACCTTTACTTCATTGACCTACTTTTCTCACTTACTACATAATATTTTTCTAGAGTATGCTAATGTTAGCTTTACTTGTTAACATATTCTAAAACAGATTTATCTGCCTATCCTTTCTTTCTCTTACTTTCTTAAATACTTCAGACTGGCCAAACCATGTAATTACCCAATCTGCATCTCCTAAATTTTAGTTCCGTAATTAGAGCTATCTCCAGTCATTTCTACCTAGCTGACTTGGTGCACCTCAGTATGTCTAAAACTTAGCTGATATCTTTCCAGCCAGCTTATTTGCTCCTCCTGGACTTCTTAATAATTAGAGTGACTACTTCAAAGTGACTACTTTGTATATGCAACTTAAGAATATGCTTTTGCTCTTCTTTGATTTTAGGTGACTTGAGAAGAAGAGTTTGGAACGCTGGTCTAATTGACCAGATTTCATCATTTCTTAGAATTCCAGTTTATTGAATTGTGAAATGAGGTTAATAAAACTTTCTAGTACTATAAGGATTAAAAGTGTGTGGAAGCTGTAAAAAAATGCTGTGAAAATTTAGCTATCATCATAATCATCATCACCACCACACCAATATCATTATTCTGTTTTTGTAAAATAAAATGTATGTGTAATATGTTATATAGAAATGTTTAATCTTAATTTAGCTCAAATTTAGCTTAATTTAGCTCAAAAGTAATTCTGTATTTCAGATCAGATGGCAAAAATCAAGGAAAAGTCTCTAGACACCCTGTGAATATTCCTCAACATGTTTCTCCACTGACTCCTTCCAGAGAAGTTGTAAGTTTAAATGAAAAATTCTTTTTCTTTACTATTATTATGGTGTCACATTTTTAAAGATTAAAAAAATGATCACATAGATATAGAAACAAACATAGATAACTTGTTAATAATTTAGGAGTTTGGTCTATAGGTGGTCCTTGGGTTAGTTAAAGAAATACCGGTAGGATCCTGGGTCAGAGGAGAAGGAAGATATCTAGATGTTGAGAATGCCTTGCCTAGAGGACAAGATTAGGAAATGACATGGGACTTATGCTATCACTGTTTCTCTGTGTCTGCTATCTTCCTGTTTTCAATGTCTGGATTCCCTATGGCATTTTACTAAAGACCTGGTACTGAGCTCCTGGAATAGGCTTAATTGTTTCAGCAATGGGACCAGTAATCACTATTCCTCTGCATGTATTAGGAAGCATTAGATAATAACATAGTTTTTTTATCTGTATATATCCTTAAGAAACATGTAATATTATTTTATTTTTAAACTTTGTATAATAATAAATGGAAGCATATACCATGCTCATGGATGAGAATTAACATTGTTAAAATGTCCATACTACCCAAAGCAATCTATAGAGTCAGAAGATCCCCTATCAAAATACCAATAGCATTTTCACAGAACTTGAGCAAATAATCCTAAAATTTATATGGGGTCTTATAACATGCAAAAAAAATTGAAGTAGACAGTCTTCTTACACCATATACAAAAATAAACTCAAAATGGATTACAGAATTAAGTGTAAGATCAGAAACCATAAAACTGCAAAAAGAAAACAGGCAGTAAGCTCTCTGACATAGCTCTTAATAATATTTTTTTGATACGTGGCTTTGGGTGAGGAAAACAAAAGAAAAAAAATTAACAAATAGGACTACATTAAACTAAAATGTTTTTTTCAGAGCAAAGGAAACCATCAACAAAATGGAACCAACAAATATTTTTCTACAGTGGCTGCAAAATTTTACAAATCTACCAGGAGCATACTAACTTCTTTACATCTTTGCCAATATTTGGTGTTTTCTATTTTATTTTGTTTTTAAATTTTACTATAGCCATCCCAGTGGATGTTAAGTGGTACCTTGCTGTTCTTTTATTTGCATTTTCATAATGATTAGTGATATTGAGTATCTTTTCATGTGCTTATTGGCCGTATATATATCTTCCCTGGAGAAATGTTTGTTCCAGTCCTTTATCTATTTTTTTTTTTGTGGCTATTTATTTACTTATTTTATTTTTTTAAATTTTAAACTGTTTATTGAGGTAACACTGGTTAATACAATTATATAATTTTCAGGTGTACATTATCATTTGACATTTGTATATTCTATTGTGTATTCTATTGTGCGTTTAAAACCCAAAGTCCAGTTTCCTTCAGCTACAATATATTTAATGCCCTTTACCCACTTTACCCTCTGCCTAAACCCTATATTTGACACCCTTTACCATGTCTACCTGCCGCCCCTCCTCCCCTACCCCACTAGTAACCACTAGCCTATATAGTCCATGTCCATGAGTCTCTGTTTGTCTTGCTCATTTGTTACTTTTAGGTTTATATCCTACATATAAATGATATCATGTGATTTTCAACTTTTTCTGTCTAGCTGATTTCGCTTGGCATGATTATCTCGAGGTCCATCCATGTCGCAAATGGCAGTATTTCATCTCTTCTTATGGCTGTGTAATATTCTATTGTATATATGTACCACTGCTTCTTTAGCCAGTCGTCTCTATCGTAGGACACTTCTGTTGCTTCCATGTCCTGGCCACTGTGAAAGGTGCTGCTATGAACATCGGTGTGCAAATATCTTTTCGGATATGAGTTTTCAAGTCTTTGGAGTGAATATCCAGTAGAGGGATTGCTGGATCATATGGTAGATCAATTCTTAGATTTTTGAGGAACATCGATACTGTTATCCACAGTGGCTGTACCAATTTGCAGTCCCACGAGCAGTGTATGAGGATTCCTATTTCTCCGCATCCTCTCCAATATTTGTTATTACTTGTCCTGTAGATTATAGTTATTCTAACAGGTGTGAGATGGTATCTCATTGTGGTTTTGATTTGCATTTCTCTAATAGCTAGCGATGTTGAACATCTTTTCATATATTTGTTGGCCATCTGTATGTCCTCCAGGGAGAAGTGTCTGTTCAGGTCCTCTGCCCATTTTTTTGATTGACTCATTTGGGTTTTTTTTTTTTCATTATTGAGTCGTATGATTTCTTTGTATATTTTGGATATTAGGCCTTATTGGAGGCATTGCTTGCAAATATATTTTCCCTTTCAGATGATTGTCTCTTTACCTTGTTGACGATTTCTTCTGCTGAGCAGAAGCGTTTTAGTTTGATGTAGTCTCATTCATTTATTGTAGGTTTTACTTCCCTTGCTTTTGAGGTCAAATTCATAAAATCCTCTTTAAGTCCAAGGTCATTGAGTTTAATTTCTTTATTTTCTTCCATGCATTTTGTTGTTTCAGGTCTTATATTTAGGTCCTCAAAACATTTTCAGTTAATTTTGATGTGTGGTGATAGCCAACAGTCTAGTTTCATTCTTTTGCAGGTGGCTTTTCAGTTTTCCCAGCACCATTTATTGAACAGGCTTTCCTTTCTCCTTTGTATGTTTTTGGCTTCTTTGTCGAAAATTATTTGCCCATATAAATATGGGTTTACTTCTGGACTCTCGATTCTGTTCCAACGGTCTGTGTGTCTGTTTTGCTGCCATTACCATGCCATTTTGATTACTGTCACTTTGTAGTATAATTTGAAGTCAGGCAGAGTGATGTCTCTAGCTTCGTTCTTTTTTCTCAGGGTGGCTTTGGCAATTCGGGTCTTTTGTGCTTCCATACAAATCAGATGATTTTTTGTTCTATTTCTTAAAAATGCGGATGAGATTTTGATGGGATTACATTGAATCTGTATAATGCTTTAGATAATTAAGTCATTTTAACTATGTTGATTCTTCCAATCCAAGAACACAGAATATCTTTCCATATCTTTGTTATCTTCTTTGATTTCTTTTAATAGGGTCCTGTAGTTTTCATTATATAGGTCCGTCACTTGTTTTCTTAAATTTATTCCTAGGTATTTTATATTTTGTTGCGATTGCAAAAGGAATTATTTTTTCCACTTCTTTTTCTGATGCTTCATTATTAGAGTATAGGAATGCTAAGGATTTTTAAATGTTGATTTTGTATCCAGAGACTTTACTGTATTTGCTTATTGTTTCTAGTAGTGTTCTTATGGAGACTTTAGAGTTTTCTATATAGAGAATCATGTCATCTGCAAATAGTGACAGTTTGACTTCTTCATTTCCTATTTGGATGCCTTTTTTATCTTTCACTTGTCCAATTGCACTCGCTAGGACCTCCAATGTTATATTGAATAAGAGTGGCGATAGTGGAGAGTGTTGCCTTGTTCCTGATCTTAGGAGGAAGGTTTTAGTTTTTCACCATTAAGTATAATATTGGCTGAGGTTTTGTCATAGAAGGCCTTTATTATGTTAAGCTACTTTCCTTCTATACCAATTTTGTTAAGTGTTTTGATCATAAATGGATGCTATATCTTGTCGAAGGCTTTTTCTACATCTACCGCTATGATCATATGATTCTTATTTTTTAATTTGTTTATGTGGTGTATCACATTAATCGATTTGCATGTGTTGAACCATCCTTGAGCCTCTGGGATGAAACCCACTCGATCGTGGTGTATAATCTTTTTAATGTGTTGCTGTATTTGGTTTGTTAGTATCTTATTTATGATTTTTTGCATCTGTGTTCATGAGAGATATTGGTCTGTAGTTTTATTGTTTGTATTATCCTTACTAGCTTTTAGTATCAGAGTAATATTGGCTTTATAAAATGAGTTGAGAAGTATGCCTTCTCTTTGATTTTTTGGAAGAGTTTGAGGAGAATAGGTATTAAGTCTTCTTTGAATGTTTGGTAGAATTCACAAGTGATGCCATCTGGTCCTCAACTTTTACTTTTTGGTAGGTTTTGGATGATTGTTTCAATTTCCATACTGCTGATTGGTCTATTTAGATTTTTCAGACCTTCTTCATTCAGTCTAGGATGATTTTATTTTTCTAAGTACTGGTCCATTTCTTCTAGGTTATTAAATTTGGTGTTATATACTTTTTCATAGTATTCTTGTATGATCCTTTGTGTTTCTGTGATGTCAGTCATAATTTCCCCCTCTTTCATCTCTAATTTTGTTTATTTGTGTCCTTTCTCTTTTTTCTTGAGTGAGTGTAGCCAGGGGTTTGTCAATTTTATTAACCTTCTCAAAGAACCAGCTCTTTGTTGCATTTATTTTTTCTATTTTTTTTTTCTCAGTTTCATTTATTTCTGCTCTAATTTTGATTATTTCTTTCCTTCTGCTTACTTTAGGCTTCATTTGTTCTTCCTTTTCTAGTTTTTTTAAGATGAAGCATTAGGTTGTTTATTTGGGCTCGTTCTTGTTTTTGAAAAGAGGCTTTTAATGATATGAACTTTCCTCTGGTGACCTCTTTTGCCATGTCCCAAAAGTTCTGATATTTTGTACTCTCACTATCATTCATTTCTGTGTATTTCTTGATCTCTTTTTTTATTTCTTCTCTGACCCAGTTATTCTTCAGTAGCATGTTGTTTAATCTCCATGTATTTGTGGATCTTCCTGATTTCTTTTTACAGTTGATCTCTAGTTTGAAAGCCTTATGGTCAGAGAATATAGTTGGTATGATTTCAACCCTCTTATATTTGTTGAGGCTTTCTCTGTGTCCCAGTATGTGCTCGATTCTTGAGAATGTTCCATGAGAATGTATAAGCAGCTGTTTTGGGATGGAAGGCTCTGTAAATGTCAATTATGTCCAGTTGGTCTAATGTGTCATTTAAGGATGTTATTTCCTTATTGATTTTCTGTTTGAATGATCTGTCCATATCCGACAGTAGGTTATATAGATCCCCTAGTACGATCATGTTTTGATGTGTTTCTCTTAGTTCTGTTATCAATTGCTTTACATATTTTCAGGGCTCCCTGATTGGGAGCATAGATATTAGTAAGTATTATGTCTTTTTGGTGCATGGTTCCCTTAATCATTATGAAATGTCTCTCAGTATCTTTCTTCACATTTTTTTCCTCTCTTTAATATCCTCCTCACCCCCACCGCCTTTACAATCCTGGCCTATGGATGTTGCCATTTCCCCTTAAGAACTGGATTTCTGAAGGCAGGATATCTCTTCCCACATGCTCGCAGAATGCACCCAGGGCCTGGCGCCCCCGGGGTGCCTGGCGCACCCACGGTATGGTCCGTGGCTCTACCTGGGGCATGAACCTAGGACCTTCTGTGTGTAAAGCAGACGTGCTAACCACTACATTGTGGAGCCGTCCCCCTTTCTTTACCTTTTTTGTTTTGAAGTCTATTTCATTTGATACTAGTACCACTACTCCCGCTTTTCTCTGAATGCCATTTGCTTTGAAATATCATTGTTATCTCAGTTTGTTCGTATATATGCTGAACATTCGTTACTATCTCATTATAACAATTCTCTTTTTATTGTTTAAGCTTATATTGTCCTGTTCTTAGTAAGGATTGCACTCCTCTGCTTCTATGTGCCTGATAGTCAGTGACTTTACTCCTAATTATGTATATATATATTTTTGTCATTTTGTTTTAGGTGAGCTGACTCCTTTCAGTATTTCCTAGAGTGCAGGCCTCATAGTGGAGAATTCCCTCATTTTTTGTATGTCTGGAAAAGTCTTAATTTCTTCTTCATATCTAAAGGAGAGCTTACTTAGCTGGATACATTATTCTAGGCTGGTAGTTTCTTTCACTTAATAGTTTAAATATTTGATTCCATTCCTTTCTGGCTTGTAAGGTCCATATCCGACAGTGGGTTATGTAGATCCCCTACTATGATCATGTTTTGGTCCATTTCTCCCTTTAGTTCTGTTAGTAATTGCTTTACATATTTCGGGGCTCCCAATTGGGAGCATAGATATTAATAAGTGTTATGTCATCTTGGCGTATGATTCACTTTATCATTATGAAGTGTCCCTCAGTATTTTTCTTTACCATTTTATTTTGAAGTTTATTTCGTCTGATATTAGTACCACTACTCCCACTTTTCTCTGAATGCCATTTGCTTGAAATATCATTTTCCACCCTTTCACTTTGAGTCTGTATTTGTCTTTGGAGCTGAAATGTGTCTCATGAAGGCAGCATATGGTTGCGTTTTCTTTTTTGAATCATTGTGCAGCTCTGTGCCTTTTTTATTGGTGAGTTCAGTCCATTTCCATTTAGGGTGATTATTGAAATATGAGGTCTTTTTATAGCCATTTTATCTTTTGCTTTCTGGTAGCTCGGTGTTTCCATTGCTTCCTTGTCCTCGTGTTTCTGTTTTCTTTATTTTGGTCGGCTTTTGTGTGTTTTTTTCTCTTGTTCTTCTTGTTTTATGTTATATACTTTAGTCCTGAATCTTTGATGTGTTGTTACCATTACGAATATTAAAAGGGTAGTTATATATATACAGTCTTTTATTTTCTTCTGCATGTGCCTTATCTCCATTCCCCTTTGCAAATTTGGATGTTTAAAACCTCCCCTTTTCAGTCATTGTTTTCTCAATTTGTCCTTATGTATGCTGAATGTTCATTACTATCTTGGTATAGCTATTCTCTTTTTATTATTTAAGCTTATATTGCCCTGTTCTTAATATGGGTTGCACTCCTCTGCTTCTATTTGCCCGATAGTCACTTTACTCCTAATTATGTATATATATATTTTTGTCATTTTGTTTTAGGTGAGCTGACTCCTTTCAGTATTTCCTAGAGTGCAGGCCTCATAGTGGAGAATTCCCTCATTTTTTGTATGTCTGGAAAAGTCTTAATTTCTTCTTCATATCTAAAGGAGAGCTTACTTAGCTGGATACATTATTCTAGGCTGGTAGTTTCTTTCACTTAATAGTTTAAATATTTGATTCCATTCCTTTCTGGCTTGTAAGGTTTGTGCTAAGAAGCCCGAGAATAATCTAATGGGTTTACTTTTATAAGTTACCATTTTTTTCTCCCTGGCTGCCCTGAGAATTCTGTCTTTGTCATTGATTTTAGATAATTTTAATACAATGTGTCTTGGCGAAGGCCTTTTTGAGTTGAGACAATTGAGTGTTCTATTGACTTCTTGAATTCCAACCTCCAGCTCATTCCTTAGAT
>NW_011888789.1:12641658-12652867 GCF_000151845.1 Pteropus vampyrus
CTTAATAGTTTAAATATTTGATTCCATTCCTTTCTGGCTTGTAAGGTTTGTGCTAAGAAGCCTGAGAATGATCTAATGGGTTTACTTTTATAAGTTACCATTTTTTTCTCCCTGGCTGCCCTGAGAATTCTGTCTTTGTCATCAATTTTAGATAATTTTAATACAATGTGTCTTGGTGAAGGCCTTTTTGAGTTGAGACAATTGAGTGTTCTATTGACTTCTTGAATTCCAACCTCCAGCTCATTCCTTAGATTTGGGAAATTCTCATCCAGTGTTTGTCTGAAAATGCTTTCTAATCCCCGTTCCTTTTCCTTGCCTTTGATAATGCCCATTATTCTTACGTTTCCTCTCCTGATGGTATCAACTAGTTCTTGAAGTTCTCTTTCATTATTTTTCATTCTTCGGTTTCTCTCTTCTTCCTTCTGATTTATTTCTAGATTTCTGTTTTCGATATCGCTGATCCTTTCCTCCATTTGGTTATTTCTAGATTTCTGTTTTCGATATCGCTGATCCTTTCCTCCATTTGGTCGACTCTTTTTCCCATGCTTGCTATTTCATTTTTCAGCTCTTGCAGTTTGTTCTTCATCTCTAGAAATTCTATTTGGTTCCTTCTGAGGGTTTCAGTCTCCTTGCTCTGCTCATCTAGCTGTTTTTTCCCTTCCTGAAACTGTTGATTTGAGTTGTTTTGGATCTCATTGAGTTTTTTCAGTAGTACCATTCTGAATTCTCTGTTATTTAAGTTGCATATTTCTATGTCTGTAAGCTATTTTCTGGAGATTTTTCTCTTTCTTTCTGAGATACCTTATCACCTTGGTTGTTCATGGTATATAATAGACTGTTTTTCTGCCTGGGTATGAATGAAAGTGTATTCTGCTGTTTTTCCAGAAAGAAGATTTAATATCCTAGTCAATAATACTTTATCAGTGATTTCATAATTTTATCTTATTTTCCCTAATTTTTCCTAATGTAATATAGTATGTGAAAAATTTTCTTACTTTTACTTTCTTATTTGAGGCCATGTTATAGAGTCTCACTTTGTTGTAAAACTTCATTTCAACTACTTTGTCAAGGAAGAATGTCATAAATTTCAAAATCAAGGGTTGTAGATTGGTGGTATTTGTAGTACCATTTAGGTATTGTATGCGTTTGGCAATACATTTTTGGAAAATTTTATTTGAAATATATTGACTTAGGAAATATGTTACCTTTTAACTAATGTAGTTGATTAGAACCAAGATTATCCTTTAGTAATATTGAATTTAAATATATAGCCTTAAAAGAATTTAGTATTCCACATTCAGTGGCAAAGATGTTGAATAAGCAAAATATTTTTAAATGTCAGCATTATATGTAAGTTTTCTATACATTGATTTTAAATATATTGATTACTTTTCTATCAAAAATAACAAACTGTATAGACAATATATTTATAAGTGCATGTGTTAATAACTTTTTTCTCCCTTTTTTTAGCCTATATATGCAAACAGATTTCCAGTACCAACTTATGCAGCCAAGCAGCCTCAGCAGTTCCCATCAAGGTCTGAAATGAATTTGCTTAGATTACTTGACCAGAGTAAAACCCAGCGTTAATGTCTAATATTTTCCCTTGTATCTTAATTTAATTTGGGGCAAGTATTTATTGCTAACGGCTTTGATAGAGCACAATTTATAGAAAAGCATTTAAGAGTTTTATATGTTTTGTCATATTAGTGCAGTGTCAAAATGAAATTTAAAGAAGCCTGAGCAAGACAGTCAGGTGCTGAATGCAACGTTTGGTGTACATAAGGTTCAGAAACGAGGACCTTTAAATAACCTGCAATGGGTTGGACTAAGCATCAGAAAACTTCCAAGGAAATGAAGAATTATGGGGCTAAAGTCTAGGAGAAGAAGGCAGTCCAGTGTTGATCCCAACTTTTGGGGTCATTTTTCTGTCCTAGATGTGTATATCTATTCAGAAAGTGAGAACTGAGAGGGCTAGAAAGCTGAGGAGAGGTTTCAACAAACTCCCAGGGCTGAAGGAACAAAAATTAGAGCTCTGCCAAGGAAGAGAGACCCTTGCAAACATTCCATGCTTTGTGTTGCAACCCAAGGGAAAGGGGGAACTAGATCTTCAGCTTATTTCTGCAGTTTTTATGTTTGGCCCACAACAAAAAAAGCCAGACATATAAGAAAAAGAAATGTGACTAACACCAAGAAAAGCAATCTACTGTGGAAATAGACTCAGAGGGGATCCATTTAATAGAGTTGTCAGATACGGACTTTAAAATAACTGTGATGATTATGTCATGGGATTAATAGTCAAGACTGAGAATTTCAACACAAAACTGGAAACTTTAAAAAAAGAATCAAATTAAAGGCTCAGTAGATGGGCTTAAAGTCAGCAAGAAAGGATAAAATTAATTAGTATATTTTATATGGCATAAAATGCATCGCACCCTTCAAATTAGAATTGAATTACAGCACTGAAGTGTGTTTTCATGTATAATCTTTATTATACAATAAGAGTGCATCGAAATCCAACTGAGCATTAAGAGAAGAACATATGAATTGTGAGACAATTATTCACTAGATAATGTTCTAGTGTGTTATTGAATTAGAGATATACTAGAATTAGGTGAAGTGGTTAAGGAAAGGGTATCCACAGGTTAAAATATGAGGATTGAGAAGGATAGGTATAGGAATCATAGCAGGTTTAATTCTCAGAGTGGATATTATTGAGAGAGCTGGAATTTTAGCTCTATGTATATATGTGAGGTTTACACATAACAGTAATTTCCTGTGCTGTTAATTCCTAACAGCACAAGTGGTGCTAATCCACAGTGTCCTCACTTGTCTTTTACAATTGTCTTCACAATATCATGTGCTAATCTTTTTAAAAACATATAGACCAAAACCTTCATACAACATTATTGATTATAGAATACTATTCTTTAATGGAAGTATTCCGTTTTAGGCTCTGTTTTGAGCCCTTTAACCATTGCATATTAGATTAATAATAATCTTAGAATATAATGTACCCTTAAGAATTGTCAGCAGTGTTAAGGACAGTGTTTTGTTGGATCTGTAATGAATGTAGCGTTATTTCATTCAGTCGAAACACATGATTAACTGTCTGTTTTTCCTCTTCAGGCCACCTCCACCACAACCGAAAGTATCATCTCAGGGAAATTTAATTCCTGCTCGTCCTGCTCCTGCACCTCCTTTATATAGTTCCCTCACTTGATTGTTTTACCTTTCCTTTTGCAGATATCTTCAGGGAACTGAGCTAATACTTTTTTTTCCTGATATTTTCTTGAAAAGCCTTTTTTCCTGCTGCAACTTTGAATAAAAACAAAATACCGCAAAACGAACTTTACTAACAGAAAAACAAATTGAGTAATGGAAATTGAGAAATATAAGAAATTCAGTGAAGCCAGGGAATTTAGAGTTACATTTTCATTTCTATCACTGAATAAGTCTTTTTCAGTCATCTGTGAAGTAATGCATCTAACATGGATTATGTTATTTTGAACATGTTACTGTAATGATTTTCAAATTAACTCTGTTGGTTTATGTTTTTTCATTATATGCTTAAATGTAATTCTGAATTTTGACCTTAGTTATCATTAATGTAGTTTCAGGTCGAACATGTGATAATCTAATACCTATGAAAACTGACTAATTAGCTGCCAATAATATCTAATATTTTTCATCTTGCACAGACTAATCATCATCATATCTAGAATATTGTCTGTATCATTCACTACATGAATAAAGATTTATTCTGTCTTCAAAAGAATGCACAAAACCCACAATTAAGATATCATAATATTACTTTTAATGTACAAAATACACTAAAAGTGTATGTATGTATTCACACATAGTTATTAACTTTCATTTTTATGATCATTCTGTGGATAAATGATTCTATAGATTCTATGGATAATAGATTCTGTGGATCTATCTATGGATAATGAATATTAAAAAGTTAATTTAATAATAGAATTCTATTGTGAATCATGTTAAAACATGACATCCTTTTACAATAGCAATTATTTTAATGAAGTATAAACTTTAAGGTACGAAGTATTTAATAGAACTAATCAGATATGCTGTTGATTCATGGCTATAATAAAGCAGGAGCAGTTATACCTGCAATCAATTGAGCTGTTATAAAACCACTTGAGAATTTCATGAGCACTTTAATTAAGTCTAAAATCTGAAACTTCAAAGCTTGCTATTAATATAATTTAGAATGTTTACATTTACTAAGGTGTGCTGGATCATGTCTCTGTTGACACTATTATTTTCAAAGAAATTAGGCTAGAGAAAAGAAAGAAGAAAAGATTTTCTTAGATAAGTGCAAAAAAGTTATGGTGGTGTATGTGAATTATCATCCCAACTGTGTTAAAAAATGAATTTTTACTATGGAAGTAATGGTATGGATAGTGAAATTTTAAGCACTTAAAAATTTTACATAACCTTTCATAATAAAGTTTAATAATAGGTTTATTAATGGAATTTCATTAGTTTTTCCAAAATATTTTGGTTTATGTATATGTACATATGCAAATATAACATTTACAATAAATAAAATACTTGAAATTCTGTTTTGTGTCACCTGGTAACTTTCTAAATACTCAGCTATTTATAACCTTATTAATTAAACATTATACTAGTTTTAGATAAAACTGTACTAGTCAAACTTTTACAGATATTATTTCACTAATATTTAGACTTCTGCCAAATTGTGTACAGTCTTTCTGTTATTAAAAGAAAACGGATTAGTTTTGAAGAAGACAGATATTTCACTTCTCTGAAGATGGTACGTTATTTTAACAATCAGATGTACATTAAAAATTGTAAACAATCCCAAATGAAGAATCTTTATTTCAACTGAAGATACCTTAATAGTCAAAGACAAATTATATGTAACTTTGATATCACTGTTTGACTCTATGTTCACAAATTTAACTCATTCAGGGTATTGCATTTTCCCTTCCTATCATGCAGATGCCTGGGTCTCTATTAGTTAAGTACAATCCAGCTTTTCTAAGCACAAATCAGATTTTATTAAATTCCATAAATGTTTACTGAAACTTTACCATCTTGCAAGTACTATATTAGGTACTGTCATACATGTACTGGAAAGGACATGCCTCCTGTTATGGAGAGAGCCATATACACAAATAATAATATAAAGCCTACTCTACTAAAGAATTAAAAAAGCTTGAGCAGAGGGAAATAATGAAGAAATAACTAGAAATTAATTCAAAATAATACTAATTGACAAGTCTAAGTACTTACTATAATTGTTCTAATGCTATGACGCAAGGTGAAACCATATTTTGGCTCAACTACTGTTTGAAAGTGTTAGTCAAGCATTGGCTGTTTCTGTTGACATACAAGCTAGGTGTATAGTTTCGTTGCCTGTTTTTGTTCATACCGTTCTTTCTTGGGCTTAGAAACCCTTGGGTTGAAACCTTTTGCATACATAGAATAGCATCTCAACTGTCGATGTAGATATGGTGATTCCCCGAGGGAGCTTTTCTGTGTTTCCATGGGGCCTTTTGGTTAGTGGGTCTGCCTTTCTGCTAATTAGTATGAAAGATTAATTCATTCTTTGGAATTTGAAAAGGATTAAAAGAGTGCATATTAAGTAGAGACTGGGAGTGAGGCTGGAAGGGAGAAGGTATTGCAGTCTAAGGGAATCAGGCAATGTTCTTTCAGGAAAGATCAGAAGTCAAGGTGGCCAAAGCATTGCTGGTAGCAGAAAATTGGCAGTCTGGGTTCAGAACGTAGAAAATGTTGAATACTGTGTTAAGGAATTTGGCTGGAATTTTCTACTGGAACATACATACTGTGACCATGAGCAAGAATCTTGTCCATTTCTTTCACTGCACGAGTGAATGAATATTGTAACTTCTCATATTGTAATAAGAGAATGAAGGCATCACATGAATTTTAGTCAAGGGCCTGTGAAGAACCAGAATAGTGGAGAGCTGACACCGCCTTTTTAGAAAGTGCATTTAGGCAGTAGGTATGGGGAAAAAACGTAGCAGGCTCTTTACAAAGATATCAAAATCTACTCAGTTCCCCCTTTATTGGAATCTCTTATATATATCTAGCAAGATTTTAATTTTAGAAACCCAGCTTTAGTAAATATGTATGTGTGTCTGAGTTCGTATAGTCTCTAATTCACAAAGTATTACACGTTCGTCTTTTAAAGCACCTGGAAGTGTCTGATACAAAGCGCGTAATCAATGTGTTCTTTCAGGTTCATCAACACGAAAGGAAAGTTTGGTGAGGGATGACGACCACGTGGGAGCGGCCGGGTCTGATAACTCCAGAGGAGCTGTGAGCCACCGGGTGGGAGAGGTCAGAGAGCCGGATTTAGCCTGGGGCGGCCTGATTAGTATTCTGGCGCGAAATACCAGGCGCCACGGCCTCGCGAGAACGCGCCGCAGAAACGCGCGGGGAGGCGGCCCTCTGATCCGCCTGTCCCAGGAGGCCCAACTGCCGCCCGCTCAGTACCCGCTCCCAGCCGAGAAGCCGCGCCATGTTACGCTTAGTGATGCTGCTTGTGGGGCTCCGTGGCTTGCTAGCGTCAGGACCCGGTGAGCCAAATGGAGACCCAGTTGCGACCGTCTGCTGCGGAAGGTTTTTCTTTTCCTTTTTTCAACGTGCACCTGCTTGCGTCGAACTGTGGCCCAACTCAGTTAAAACCCGAGGGTCCTTCACTATTTTTGGGGGGGGGGGGTCTTTTGCCCTGTCACCCTGGAAACCGGGCTGTGTTAGGCTGATCCGTTGGGCTAGAGAAGTTAAATTGAGCAGAATAAGCTCAAGGGCAAATCTCTTACTCTCTGAATTTGGGTTCGGCCTTTCTTCTAGGTCTGTCATACACTTCATCAAACTGCTTCAAAGTTTCTTGCACTCGAGCATTCTGGAAACTTTTTGAACTTTACTCAAACCCCCCAAAACTGACTTTCCTTAGATATCTTTTGTTTCAACATAATAACTTGCCTTGCATACAGTAATAAATCATCCAGCAATAGGAAATAATAATTGAAGCAACAAATAAGTTTGATTTTTTGTGAGTCGAATTTTGATTTAGAAGTGGGGAACTTCCAGGAAAAACGTAGGTAGTATTTAGTTTCCACCAAGTCTCCGGATTTTTGGTCAATTCCCCACGTCATTTTATTAAGGGGAAGCACATCTTCCCAATATCCAGTTCCATTATAGAGCTCATTGTGCTACAGTGAGGACATGTCATGAGAAGTTACATTGTAGTCATGCAGACCGGGAGTGAACTCATGGTCATGTGAAACATAAGAGCATACAGTTATAGACAGCTAATGGAAGATAACTTAATGTTTTACCAGTACTATTTGTATTTTCAAAACAAGGTTACTAAACAAGGTTTGAGTAAGGGGTGTACCTTTATAAGCAAAGAGGTCACAACGGAAGGTAGTAATCTCTGGGGCATGTTTTCTAGAGAGAAGTCAATATATGCTTTCAGAAAGGCCAAAAAAGAATCCTACATTTTTATCAGTCAAGTTTTTCCATCTCTCTAGGCATAGAGGCCAGACCATCAAACCAGGAACCTCATGAGTTGGTTTGCTACAGTATAGATCCAACAGTTGGTGAGATTTTCAGATTCAGAAAGTTTATGTAGGGTAGGAAAAAAAAGGTGTAATAGATTGTAATTTTCAGCAATGAAGGTTACAAAAGAGATAAGAGGCCAAACCAAGGGCTAAAATTATCTCTGTGTAATGAGATCCATTGTAAAAAGTCAAGAAAGTGGCTACTATACTAGCTGACATAAGAGTACTAAGTGAAATAAAACAGTTGATGAGCAGATTTGATTTTACGAGGCAACGGTCAGTGTAAGAATAGTAAGTTTTTCTGAATTCCAAGGTGTTACCTTAATAAATTACAAATTCTCATGCAATTTCAGCACATAGAAAAGTAGATAAGAGTTCTACCAACCAAATGATTAAGAGAAGGGTTACGGAAAGCATGGCATATTGGGAAGAAAAACATAGGACTATATCGCCCTTGTCCAGAATCTTGAGAAAGCTGTTTATTCAAATGCCATCTGCTTCTGCTCCTTGGCAATTTTGAGCTTTAGGTCTCCATCAGGGAGCAGATTGTCAAACTGGTGTTGGAGCTTTCTTTAAATGAGAAACATTAATTCGAGAATCAATGCCTTTAAGCTTGGCTGTACAAAGATTAGTTAAAAGTTCCTGGCATGGTCCTTTCCACCTGGGTTGTAGAGCATCATTTAAAAAATAATTTAAAAAATTTTCAATTATAGTTGGCTTACAATATAATATAGTTTTAGGTATACAACATAGTGACTAGACATCTATACAACTCATAAAGCGACCACCCTAATCTAGGACCCCCTCTGATACTGTACACAGTTATTATAATATTATTATAATATTATTGACTGTTTTCCTTAGGCTGTACTTTATATCTCCATGACTATTTTGTAACTACCAATTTGTACTTCTTAATCCCTTCCCCATTTTTAACTGACCCCCCAACCCACCTCTTGTCTGGTAACCCTCAAAATGTTCTCTTTATCTGTTTGTTTCTGTTTGTTTTGCTCTTTAGATTCTACATGTACATGAAATCATATGGCATTTGTCTTTCTCTTTTTGACTTACTCCACTCAGCACAATACCCTCTAGGTCCATCATGCAATATCTTTTTTTCATCCTTTTATTTTCCATTGGTTTGTGTCTTTTAATCTGAAGTGAGTCTCTTGTAGGCAGCCTATGTAAGGGTTTTGTTTTCTTATCCAATCAGCCACCCTATCTTTTGATTGGAGAAGTTAATTCTTTTTTTTTTTCATTTGAAGTACTCATTGATAGATATGTAGTTATTGCCATTCTTTATTCATATTTTTGATACATATTTTTTTCTTAAGTCCTTCCAACAAACATTTCCTGTTCCAGTAGAAAATTCCAGCCAAATTCCTTAACACAGTATTCAACATTTTCTACATTCTGAACCCAGACTGCCAATTTTCTGCTACCAGCAATGCTTTGGCCACCTTGACTTCTGATCTTTCCTGAAAGAACATTGCCTGATTCCCTTAGACTGCAATACCTTCTCCCTTCCAGCCTCACTCCCAGTCTCTGCTTACTGAAAATGAACTCTTTTAGCTTTTTCTTGTCTGGGAAGCTCTTTTTATGTCCTTCAATTCTAAATGATAGCTTTACTAGGTAGAGTAATCTTGGTTGTACGTCCTTGCTTTTCATCACTTTGAACATTTCGTTCTAATCCTTTCTGGCCAGTAAAATTTCTGTTGAGAAGTCAGCTGACAGCCTTATGGGAGCTCACTTGTAAGTAACTAACTGCTTTTCTTACTGTTTTTAAGATTCTCTCTTTGTCTTTAACTTTGGCAAATTTAATTACGATGTGTCTTGGTGTGGACATCTTTGGGTTCATCTTGTTTGCGACTCTCTGCACTTCCTAGACTTGTATGTCTATTTTCTTCACCAGGTTAGGGAAATTTTTGGTCATTATTTCTTCAAATAGGTTTTGAATTCCTTGCTCTCTCTCTTCTTCTGGTACCCCTATGATGCAAGTGTTGTTATGCTTGATATTGTCTCAGAGGGGAATTCTTTTTTCTTGCTACTGTTCTGATTGGGTGTCTTCTGCTACTTCATCCTCTAAATCACTGATTCAATCCTCTGCTTCATCCACACTGTTGAGTCCCTGTAATGTACTCTTCATCTCAGATATCGTATTCTTCATTTCTTACTGGTTCCCTTTTATGTTTTCCATCTCCATTTTTACGTTTTCTATCTCTTTGTTAAAGTTCTCATTGAATTCATCTACTCCTCCCCTAAGTTCACTGAGCATCCTTATAATCAGTGATTTGAACTCTGCATCTGGTAGATTGCTTGTCTCCATTTTTAGTTCTTTTTCTGGAGCTTTGTTCTGTTCTTTCATGTGGGACATGTTTCTTTGTCTCTCCATTTTGGCTGCCTCCTTGTGTCTGTTTCTATGTATTAGGTAGGGCGCTGAAATCTCCTGGTCTTAGTAGAGTACCTTTATGTAGCAGGTGTCCTGTGGGGCCCAGTGGCACAATCTTCCCTGGTCACCTGAGAGAGGTGCTCAAGGTGTGCCCCTTGTGTACATTCTGTGTGCTCTCCTGTTATAGTTGAGCCTTGGTTGCTGTTTGCACACTGATGGAAGGGATTGACCCTTGGTCTGAGTGGTTGTGAGGACTGGCCAGTGAAGGACTGACCTTACAGAGGAGGATTCACTTTAGCAGGGCTCTGGTGCCTGCCTAGTCTGCCCTTTAAGCATGTCCTTCTCAGATGCAGCTCTGGGTGGTGCGCTGGCTCTGGTGCTGGTCAAAGCAGGCCACGGGGTGTGCTGGCCCAAGGGTCTTATGGGAGGGTTCCAGCTGCAGGCTAAGTTCAGCTGCAGCCTGTGCGCACCTGGGGCCACCTGGTAAGAGTCATCAAACCACTTGAGGATGGCTGTCACCTGTACTGGGCTTATAGGTGCCTGGAGAGACCAAGCCAAGAACTGACGCTGGTTGCTACTAGTGCGGGGTTTGGGGCTGCTCAGCAAGAGAGGTACAGGGCATGCCTTGGCCAGATGCTGCTGCTTTGGGTTTTGTGAGCCTTTGAGAGGTTTGAGGAAAGTCTGCAGCAAGAGTAAGGACAGGCCATTTGTATGGAATAAACCACTGGGGTGAGCCCACAAGTTGGGAGGGGTAGAGTCTCCTTGTCCTTGTGCTTTTGTTTTCTTTAATTTGGTTGTCTTTTGTAGGTTTTGCCTCTGGTTCTTCTTGCTTTATGTTATATACAATGGTTCTGAATCTTTGGCGTGTGGTTACCATTATGATTATGTAAAAGATAGTTTTTTATATATGTGTGTGTATATATATATATGTGTGTGTGTGTGTGTGTGTGTATGTATATGTGTGTATATATACACACACATCTATATAGTTGTCCATTTTCTTCTGCGCGTGCCTTATCTCCATTCCCTTTGTGAATTTGGATCTTTGAATCCGCCCCCCTTTTCAGTCACTGTTGTCTCAATTTGTCCCTATGTATGCTGAATGTTCATTACTATCTTGTTATAACAATTCTCTTATTATTTAAGCTTATAATGTTCTGTTCTTAGTAAGGGTTGCTTTCCTCTGCTTCTATTTGCCCGATAGTCACTTTACTCCTAATTATGTATTTTTTTTTTT
>NW_011888789.1:12652917-12656323 GCF_000151845.1 Pteropus vampyrus
TGTTTTAGACTAACTGTTCCTTTTCAGTATTTTCTGTGGAGAATTCCCTCATTTTTTGTATGTCTGGAAAAGTCTTAATTTCTCTTTCATATCTAAAGAAGATCTTAGCTAGATACATTATTCTAGGCTGGTAGTTCTTTTCATTTAATAGTTTAAACATTTGATACCATTCCTTTCTGGCTTGTAAGATTTGTGCTAAGAAGTCCGAGAATAATCTAATGGGTTTACTTTTATAAGTTACCATTTTTTTCTCCCTGGCTGCCCTGAGAATTCCTTCTTTTCTCTCCCTCCTCCTGCAGGGAGCTTTGGCAGCTGTGAGAGACATCTCTTTATTACTCCCAGTCCACAGCCTGATACCTGGTGTTCTGACCTGTGGTAGCTCTTATGTGTAGATCTCATGCTCAGACATGCTGGTGTCTGGTTTTTGTTGAGTTTTAGATGTTCAGCTTATTGTTGTTTCAAGGGGAGTGATCTGGGAACGTCTCTCACTATGCCATGTTTCTAAAAGCCTTTAATTTGTTGAGGCTAGTTTTCTGTCCCAACATATGGTATATCCTTGAGAATATTTCAAGTGCACTAGAGAAGAATGTATTATTTGCTATTTTGGGAACAAAGGGTCTATAAATGTCAATTATGTCCAAACGGTCTAATGTGTCATTTAAGGGTGATATTTCCTTATTGACTTTTTGTTTGATGATCTATCCATAGCGTATTTAGGTCCCCTTCTATAATTATGTTTTTGCCAGTTTCTCCCTTTAGTTCTATTAGTAGTTGCTTCATATATTTTTGTGCTTCCTGATTGGGAGCATAAATATATTAAGTGTTATCTCTTCTTGAAGTATTGTCTTTTATCATTATCAAGTGTCCATCATTGTTCTCATTACTTTTTTTATCTTGAAGTCTGTTTTGTCAGATATAAGTATGGCCAAAACCACTTTTCTCTGGATGTCATTTGCTTGGAATGTCCTTTGCTACCCTTTCACTTTTGAGGCGATAATTATCCTTGTAGCTGAGATGTGTTTCTTGAAGGCAGCATATGGTAGGGTTTTGTTTTTTGATCCAGTCTGTTACACTGTGCCTTTTTTTTGGCGAGTTCCGTCCATTTACATTTCGGGTAATTATACAGACATGAGGTTTTCCTGTAGCCATTTTATCTTTCGTTTTTTTTTGCTAGCTTGGTGTCTTCATTGTTTCTTTGTCCTTGTGTTTCCATCCATTATTTTATTTGGTGGTGTTTTATGATTTTTCCCTCTGTTCTCTCATTACATGTTGTGTGTCTCTCAGTTCTAGATTTTCTTTTGCGTGTGGTTACCATTAAGTTTGAGTAAAAGAACATTATGTACAGTACTCCTCTTTTTTCTTCTGCATGCACCTTGTCTCCATTCCCCTTTGCAGATCTGGATCTTTTCCCCTTCCCCAAGTCTGTGTCTGTTGTCTCACATTATCCCTCTTTATGCTGTGTGTTCATTTCTACGTTACAGTAGCTATTGTCTTCTCTTTTTAAAGTGTTTTCTTTTTTTTACCTTTTACTGTTATATAATATTTATGCTTATAATACTCTGTTATTAATAAGGGTTTCACTTTTCTGCTTCTGTCTATATGTTGGTCATTTTACACATAGTTATGTATTTTTTTTGTCCTTTTGTTTCAGGTAGAATTACCCCTTTTGGTATTTCCTAAAATACAGGCCTTGTGGCAGAAAATTTTCTCAGCTTTTGTATCTCTGAAAAGGTCTTTATTTCTTCTTTATACCTGAAGGAGAACTTTACTTGATATACTATTATTGGCTTGGAACTTCTCTCTTTTAAAAGTTTATTCAGTTCCACTCCCTCCTAGCTTGTAAAGTTTGTGCTGAAAAGTCCAATGCTAATCTAATGGGTTTTCCTGTCTGTATAGGTTATTTTCCCTGGCTGCTTTGATAATTTTTTATTTTTCATTAATTTTTGACAATTTTTGTATAATGTGTCTTGGATAAGGTCTTTTTTGTTGGGATAATTGGGTGTTCCATTTGCTTCTTGGATTTGAACATCCAGTTCTTTTCATAGGTTTGGGAAATTTCTAGGCTACTATATGTTTGAATATGTTCTCTGTTCCCTTTTCTCTCACTTTTCTGGTATACCCATTAATTTTATGTTGCTCTTCTGATGGTGTCAGATCTCGTATAGTTCTTTTATTTTTTTTCACAAGTGTCTCTCCTTTCTACATCATTTCTAGATTTCTGTCTTCGATATCATTAATTCTTTCCTCCATCTGATCAGTTCTATTTTCTATGCTTGCTATTTCATTCTTCATCTCTTTTGTTTCCGGAGTGCTTCATCTCCGGAAATTCTATTTGGTTCTTTTTTAGAACTTCATCTCCGGAAATTCTATTTGGTTCTTTTGGTTCTATTTTCTATGCTTGCTATTTCATTCTTCATCTCTTTTGTTTCCGGAGTGCTTCATCTCCGGAAATTCTATTTGGTTCTTTTTTAGGGTTTCAATATCCTTGGTAATGTATTCCTGTTGTTCATTGATTTTGTATCATAATTCTTTCCATTAGAATTTGCTTGCATCTCATTGAGTTTTTTCAGAAGTGCAATCTTGAATTCTCTGTCATTTAAATGGCATATTTCTAT
This sequence comes from Pteropus vampyrus, assembly GCF_000151845.1. Classification (NCBI taxonomy): domain Eukaryota; kingdom Metazoa; phylum Chordata; class Mammalia; order Chiroptera; family Pteropodidae; genus Pteropus; species Pteropus vampyrus. Next base: position 12,655,533 of record NW_011888789.1, read on the forward strand.
ATCTTTAAGTCATTTCCCACTTGCCTCAAGAATAATCATAAGCAGCGCTTGTGGCTGCAACTTATATCCTAAGATAACTCACAGATTACAGTCCTAACCTTACCCCCAAAGTTTACCTCAAAGTATCTTGCTCTTATTATTATATTCCCATCGCTCCATTATATTGATAGTTTTGGAAGCAAATTACATCATTCTATTTATAGCATTCTGTTTTTAATAGTGGTATTTCCATTTCCAAAATATAGTAATTTTCAATTGCAGAAAATGTCAAATCCTAGAAAACAGCATTCTTACATGTGATGTTAAATTAATGCTGGCAGCAAGCTGCACTTTTTTTTTTTTTTTTCCTAAACAGGAGAAGGGTGAAGCTTAATTTTTGGAGATTTTTCATTTTCTTTTTGAACTGCCTTGACTCCTTAGTTGTTCATGGTGTTTGATAGACTATTTCTCCACTTAGGCATTAATGGGAATGTAATCTTTTTCTTTTTTTTTTTAAATTTGTTACAGAGTGATTGCTCTTTAGCAGGTTGATAAGAATAGGTTTTTCTTTTGATTTCCAGTAGGTGGCACCCAAGCCTCCTACACTGCCCAAGCCTACTGGATAGCTGGTTTGATGTTAAGAATCCCCTTTTGTCATGGAAATGTGTATATCTCCTCTGTGTCCATGTTGCCTAGGTCCCAGGGTTCCACCCCTGAGGAAGCATGTGAAGGGCAATGGGAGTCCGAGCCTCTTAAAAGTCCTTGAAGCCCTGGTACTGCTCCAGTTGTCAGGTGCAGTGCTCTGTTGCTTC
>NW_011888789.1:12656585-12656908 GCF_000151845.1 Pteropus vampyrus
GGTGAGAAATGCTGTTTATTACTCACGAGGCAGGGAAGCTTCAGCAGCGGCCATTTGGAGCAGCAGGGAAAAAGCTGCTGCTAACCAAGTGCAAGCAGTTTTTTTTTTATGCACGCAAGCAGAGGGAGGAGTTATCTCATTGGGAGAGCAGCCACCTTCTCAGATGGATGAGAGCAAGATGTGCCGCTTGGTTACAGGAGCAGATAACTTCCATGGGAGTACCAGAAAAGGTCCTTGGGAGCAGGCACTGCTGAAAGCTCTTTGTGTTCTGCCGCCTTTGGCAGCTGGCTAGGCAGCTATCAGTCTTCTGAGTACATGGACGG
>NW_011888789.1:12658198-12666497 GCF_000151845.1 Pteropus vampyrus
AGGTCCTTGGGAGCAGGCACTGCTGAAAGCTCTTTGTGTTCTGCCGCCTTTGGCAGCTGGCTAGGCAGCTATCAGTCTTCTGAGTACATGGACGGCCTATGTTCTGAGTTAACCCTAAAGAGACAAGCTGCTAAATATGTTTCAGTTCTGCTTATGCAATATACCCCGTGGGCTGAGGAAGGGCATACTCTGGGATGGTGGAGCATGGCAGTCAGGCTTGGTGACTCCCCTTTCTTCCTTGGCAAGACTGTTGCTGAGACACAGTTGTCACTCCTCCTCAGTCTTTGCCTTGCTTTCTACCGTGCTCCCTGGGTTCCGCTGGGTGGAATATGCTTATCAACTCAGGCAGGACTGTTCAGGGCTTCATGGAGTCAAGAAATTGTCACTTTGTTGTTTTTTTCCTCCCCCTCCCCCTACTGGGATCTCTGGGCTGCTTTCTGCAGTGCCTGGCTCTGTCTTTCTCTGCTCCCTCTCTCACGTGCCTGAATAGCCCACCTTTTGATGCTCTGATGCACAGATCTGTCTGATGTGCAGGTTGGATGTTATTTGTTGAGATGTGGGTGTTTAGCTCCTTTTAGTTTCAAGGGGAGATCAGGGGAGATCCCTTACGCCGCTATGCTTCTTATGTCAGGCTAGATTTTTATCTTTGATGTCATTAATTCTTTCCTTCATCTGGTCGGTTCTATTTCCTAACTTGCTAGTTCATTCATCTCTTTTATGAGTCCTTTTGCTCTGGAATTCCATATTTGGTTCTTTTGTAAAGTTTCAGTCTCTTTGTAAACTACTCCTTTTGTTTGTTGATTTTATTTCTGCATTCATTGAATTTCTTTCTTTCTTTCTTTTTTTTTTTTTTTGAAGCCTGCTGCACCTGGTATTCCTAGGTGGTCTCCCATCCAAGTACTAACCAGGGCCAACCCTGCTTAGCTTCTTAGATCAGACGAGGTCAGGCATGTTCAGGGTGGCATAGCCATAGACATATTCATTGAATTTTCTGAGTTTTGTTATAGCTCATTTAATTTTTTCAGAACTGCAATCATGAATTCTCTGTAATTTAAATTATATATTTCCATATCTTTAAGTTTATTTTCTGGAGAAGATTAATTTTTATTCTGAATTGCCTTTTTACCTTGGTTATTTATGGTGTTTGATGGATTAGTTCTCTGGGCATTTCTGGTAATGAAATTTGTTTTTTTAAAGAGTGTTTAGTATTTCTCTATTTAGCAGGTTGATTCTGTTTTCCAGTAGGTGGCACTGAACTGCAAGTTTTAATTTTCTCTTGTACTGCTAAGACTTTGTGGATTTGTGCAGGGTGGTGGAAAGTACTCTATATTTCCTGGATGGTGGCTGTCCCCTCTGTGACTAGGTTGCCTTGGTCTTAGGGCAACTTCCCAAAAAAGAATGTGGTGAGCATTGGGGTCCCAAGGCCGTGAAATCCTAGCACTGCTTCCTGCAAATAGATGCTGCCAGCAGTACTTTGAGATGTCTCAGATGCCTTTACTGGGCTTTGACGCTATAGGGATAGGAGTGAGGTGGGCTGGGAGAATCATCTAGATATCACTCAGATAGATAAGTACTTAATAAGTACCCATTTATTTGTATGTTTGTAGCTTTTTTCTGCTCTCAGTAATGGCAGCTTCCAGACCTCAGCTGCCACACCTCTGTATCATTGCCCCTGTCACTGGGATTAGCTGCAGTTTGCTCTTGCCAGCTCAGGAAAGAATGTTTCTACTTCTCTAGTTCTCAGGGTGATAGTGTGCTCTGAAACCTGACACTCCCTGCTACGGTTTCTGCTGGAGCCCACTGAGTGCTCTGGGAGGGTAACAGAGGTGGCTGAAGGTCTGGGGCTTTGTTTTTTGCCTGGTAATGATGGCTGCTAGACCACAGCTGCTACACCTCTGTGCTCCATCCCTGCCCCTGTCACTGGGCTCACCCATAGTTAAGTGCTGATTACTCAGGCAGGAATGTTGATACTACCTCTCTGCTCTCTATGACTGCAGAGTGTACGTGCCATAACCTGATTCCTCTCCTGCTCCCGAGTCTGGCAGTGAGCTCTAGTCTTCATCTGTGGCACCTATCTCCATTCTTTCCCTGTCCCTCCTCCCTGGTTTGCTCTGATTTGCCCACCTTCAGATGTTGCAATGTGCAGATCTCTCAAATGTGTTTGTGTTGAGCAGGGAATCCTTTGTTGAATTATATAGCTGTCCAACTTGTAACTTAAAGGGGAGAGACCAGGAGGACAACTCACATGCCTTGCTGCTTATGTCACACACGATTTTTTTTAACTTAAATGTCATATGCTCATAGGATTTCTTTATCTTAGACAGCCAATAACTTTAGTAGAATAGTCTCTGTTTTAATTACTATTATTTTTTTTCTGTAATGCAGTGTACTTTTTAGCCTATTGTTTCAAACTTATAATTCAGGAAAGTTTTCTTGAAGTACATGTTTGATTTTTTTGGTCTATTCTGTTTACTTTAGGAACAGCAAATTTTGTGTAAGTTGATATTTCCACTTGTGTATTTTATTCTCTCATAACTATCTTGTCTTTTAAATTGTTTTCAAGATTTTTAAAGGATGATGACTCTTATATGCATAAGTGAATCTTATGAAAGTCCCTGAACAGATATTTAGTCACATTTAAGACACAGTTATTAACTTATTATTTTTTTATTTTTTCAGGTTCTCAAAATTCGTTTCTACAGATCGTATTTCCAGAGAAAATTCAAGCAAATACAAGTGATAATTCAGAAGCAGAAAATGTAAAAGATATTTTTCACAATCAATGTTATATGAAATTTCTTACTTTTGTTACATAGCAATGAAATATGTCAGTCTTATTATAGTATGAATATAAATGTCCAGTATTAGTTCTGATAAGGAATTTAAAGTATTGATGGTAAAAGCAAATACATAAATCAAAATATTCTATTTTTGTTTAACATTTGTCATTTCCTCTAGGTAAAACTATTAAAAGTTCAGATACAGCAAATAATGTGGAAGAATTAGGTACTTATCTGAGTCATATCTACATAATTCATATGAAGAGGAGGATAATTTCTCCAAAATGGATAAGGAGTCTGTTTAATTAAATCCTCCTTCCTTAATCTCTACCCTAGCACCTACCAGTTCTCAAAGAAAAGAAACCCTTTATTCTATTATTTTTGTTAGAAAGGAAGATACTTTATCTCATTCATCAATTTATTTAACAAACATTTCTCTGGACTTGTGAGCATAGCTATATGCTAACTATCTTAGGAGATAAAAAGAAATACAATGAATCAAGCCTTGTTTCTAGGTGGTCAATATTTTGATAACATTTTATTTTTAACACTATTACTGAGGTATAATTTGCACACCACAGAATTCACCCATTGTTAGTGTATACAACTCAATGATTAGTATATAAATAGAAGTATGTAAACATTACAACAATCCAATTTTGAACAGTTCTGTTGTCTTAAGAAGTTCCCTCATGCCTATTTGCAGTTCTATGCTTCCATTCTCAGCCCTTGGCAACTGCTGATTTGTTTTCTCTTTCTATAATTTTTGCCTTTTCTAAGCATTTCATATAAATGGAAACATGTGATAGACTTTTTGCATGAGGCTTTTTTCTCTTAGGTTTATCCATTTATAGCACTTATCAATAGTTCATTAATTTTTATTTTAGTAGATTTTGTTTATAATTCACGAGTTGATAGAAATTGAATTGTTTTCAGATATTAGCTATAATGAATAATTCTGTTATGAACATTTATGTGTGGACATAAATTTTCCTTTCTCTTGGGTAGGTTCTTAGTGAAATTGCAGTGTCATATGGTAAGTTTGTGCTTAACATTTAAAGAAACTGCCAAACTGTTTTTCGTAGTGACTGTACTATTTTATACTTCCCATCAGCAATATATGAGGATTCCAGTTTTTTTACTTGTTAGCACTTGATGTTGTCTGTCCTTTTTGCTTAAAGTTATTCTAGTGGGTGTGTAGTGTTTTCCATTGTGGCTTTAATTTGAATTACTCTTATGAAAGATGATGTTGAACATCTTTCATAAGCCTCTTAGCCATTTACACATCTTTTTTGTGAAATGTTTATTCAACTCATTTATTCCTTTTTAAATTGAGTTGTTTTATTTTCAAATTATAAGGCTTCATTATATATTCTAGATACAAATTCTTTATCTAATATATGATTTACAGTTATTTTCTCCCAATTCGTGTCCTGACTTATTGTTTTCTCATTGGCATTTTTTGAAGCGTAGACATTTTCAATTTTAATGATGTACAGTTTATCAAATTTTCTTTTTATAAATTTTGTTTTCAAGGAGCTATGTTATGGACTGAATTGTGTACCCTTGCCCCAAATTCATATGTTAAAGCCCTAATCCCCAAAGTGACTATATTTGGAGATAAGACCTTTAGGAGATAAAGTTAAATGCATTCATAAGAGTGGGGCCCTAATCTGATAGGCCCTGTGTCTTATAAGAAGAGGCAGAAACCTCAGATTTCTCTTTCTCACCACCTGCACACAAAAAAGGTAATGAGAGGACTCAATGAGTATATGGCCCTCTAAAAGCCATGAAGAGAGATCTCACCAGAAACTAACCCTGCTGGTACCTTAGTCTTGGACTTCTAGCCTTCAGAAGAGTGAGAAAACAAATTTCTGCTATTTAAGCCACTCAATCTGTGGTATTTTGTTAAGGCAGCCTAAGCTGACATACAGATTTTGTTTCTGTGAAGTTGGGTGTGGCCGTAACAAATACATAAAAATGTAGAAGTGGCTTTGAAATTGGGTGATAGGTAGAGGCTGGAAGGTTTTTTTTTTTTCTTTTTAATGTATATTTTTAATTTTCCAAGTACAATTGACATACGATATTATTTAAGTTTCAGGTATACAACATAGTGATCAGACATCCATATAACTTACAGTGATAACCTCAGAAAATCTAGTACACATTTGACACGATATACAGTTATTACAGTATCAATGGCTATATTACCTATGCTATATTTTACACCCCATGACTATTTTGTAACTTCCAATTTATACCTCTTAATCCCTTCCCTTCTTTCACCCATCCTCCAGCCCCTTTTCCACCTAGTAGTTGTCAAAATATTCTCTGTATCTGTGAGTACTTCCATTTTATTTATTCATTTATTTTGTTTCTTAGATTCCACATATGAGATCATATGATATTTGTTTTTCTCTTTCAGACTTATTTCACTCAGCATAATACCTTCTATGTACTTTCATGTTGTTGCAAGATTTCATTCATTTTTTATGGCTGAGTAATATTCCATTATATATGTGTACCACTTTTTCTTTATTCATTCATCTATTGATGAACACTTAGGTTGCTTTCATATCTTGGCTATTGTAAATAATGCTGCAATGAACATATGGCTACATATGTCTTTTTGAATTAGTGTTTTTGGTTTCCTCAGATAAATACCCAGAAGTGTAATTGCTGTGTCCTTCTTTGTCTCTCGCTATAGCCTTTGTTTTAAAGTCTATTTTGTCTAATATACGTATTGCTATTGCAGCTTATATATTTATTTTTGTTTCCATTTTCATGAAATATCTTTTCATTCCTTTATTTTCAGTCTGTGTGTGTCTTATGAGCTGAGTGAGTCTATTGTAAGCAGCATATGTAAGGGTATTGTTTCCCTATTTATTCAGCCACCCTGTGCCTTTTGATTAGAACATTTAATTCATTTACATTTAAAGTAATTGTTGGTAGAAATGTAGTTATTGTCATTTTATTATTTATACTTTTTATCTTTTTATCCCTTAAAGAAGTTCCTTTAACATTTCTTGTGATACTGGCTTGGTGGTGATGAATTTCTTTAGCTTTTTCTTTTCTAGGAAACTTTTTATCTCTCCTTCGATTTTAAATGATAGCTTTGCTAGGTAGAGTAATCTTGGTTGTAAGTCTTTACTATTCATCACTTTGAGTACATCATGCCATCCTTTCGGCCTGCAAATTTTCTGTTGAGAAATCAGCTGACAGTCTTATGGGAGCTCCCTGTATGTAACTAACTACTTTTCTCTTGCTACTTTTAAGATTCACTCTTCGTCTTTAAACTTTGACATCTTAATTATGATGTGTCTTGGTGTGTGCCTCTTTGGGTTCATCATGTTTGGGACTCTATGCTTCCTGAGTTTGCATGCTCATTTCCATTGCCAGGTTAGGCAAATTTTCCATCATTATTTCTTTGAATAGGTTTTTAATTTCTTTCTCTCTTTTCTCCTTCTGGTACCCCTATGCTGCGAATGTTGGTGTGCTTGATTTTGTTCCAGATGTCCCTTAAACTATCCTCATTTTTTTAGATTCTTCTTTTCTTTTTGCTATTCCAATTGTGTGTTTTCTGTAACCTTGTCTCACAAATTGTTGACTTGATCCTCTTCTTTAATCTGATGTTGATTCCTTATAGTGTATTTTTCATTTTAGTTATTATATTCTTCATTTTTGACTTTTTTATGGTTTCTATGTCCTTTTTTATGCTTGCTATTTCTCTTTTGAAATTCCAACTAAATTTCTTGAGCATTTATATCACCAGTGTTTTGGACTCTGTTTCTGGTATATGCTTGCCTCAGTTTCATTTCATTTTTTGGAGGGGAGGGATTGTTCTTTATTTGTGACATGTTTCTTTGTTTTCTCATTCTGACTGCCTCTCTGTGTTTGTTTCTATGTATTAGGTAGATCTCCTATGTCTCCCTTCAGTACTGAGTCTGGGTTAGCTCACCAAAAGGCCCAGGATATCTTGAGTCCTGCCACTCCCTGCTGCTCAGATGATGAAAGTGTTGTAGCCACCAGCCCCCGATAGACACATGGACCACCAGAAATCAATGAGTTATAGGAAACACACTCTTTATTCAGCCAGCTGGGTCTGCCAGGGGTACGCAAACCCCAAATTAAGCAGTCCCAAAATTTAGAGGTACAAGTTTTTAAGCCCTAAACCCCATTCTTCATCCTGTTTGAACACACAAGCCTATTTTTCTTCTTTTTACTAACTGTCAACCCACAGGTCGGTTGTGCAAGTGGAGGGTACAGAAGCAGAAAGCTTATTGTTAGAGTGTTATGTTCCCATGGGCGATAGTCTCTGTTCCCATGGGCGATAGCCAAGCAGTAATTTTCCAGCCAGAACAAAAGAGCCTTGGGCAGTATGCTACTTGGGTGAGATGGGATCTCAAGTAGTCACCAGGGTTGGGCCAGTGATGCTCACCAACTTAATGCAGATTCAGGTTTGGTGCCAGTGCTGAGCCTAGCGCCACTCAGAAAAAAGGCTCAGAGTACACCAAGACCAGTAGCTGTCATCCTAGAGCCTCTGGAACACCAAGAGTTGTCCAAGAAAGACTGCAGCACAGTCTGGGGCTTGCCGCCTGCCACCGAAATTACCTTCAGCAGTGCATCAGTTGAGTGGGGCAGGGTCTAAAGGAGTCTCCAGGATAAAGTGAGTGTATTTTGCCAAGTCAATGCAGATTCAGATTTGGCCTATGCAAGAAGGGCTCAACACAAGAAAGATGGCACCTACCCATAGACTGCACAGGAGGGCTCAACACAAGAACAATGGGAGCTGTTCCTCCAAGCCCTTGCCCTGTAGCGACATAAGTCAGTCTCTTCCTGTATGTCTCTGGCACCTCCTAAGCTGCTATTCTTCTGCTGGAGCCCAGCACAAGTGCCTGGAAGTGAGAGAGTCTGTATTCAGGCCCTTTAAGAGGATGTTTGGGTTTCTAGCAATCTTCTGTCTCACCCAGATGGACAGAACCCCCACTGTTTTTTCACAGCCAGGTGTTGTGGGGTTTCTCTTCCCCATACTGGTACTCTGGGCTGGGCAACCCAATGTGGGGCTGGGACTCCTTGCTCCTCAGGGGGGACCTCCACAGCTGAGATATTCCTTCTGATTTTCAAATGCTACATAGGGGTGTGGGTCCAGCCTGTTTTGCATCTCTGCCCCTTCTACCAGTCTCAATGTGGCTGCTTCTTTATATCTTTAGTTATAGGACTTCTGTTCAGCTAGTCTTTGGATGGTTTTCCAGATTGATTGTTCTATAATTTAGTTGTAATTTTAATGTTATCATGGGAGGAGGCAAACACAGCATTTATCTACTCTGCCATCTTGAATTCTTCTTGAATTTTGTCACAATTTTATAGGTAATTGTGCTTACTGAGGCTTTCCATTAAGTTTGGGCTTTACTCTTTTTGAAAATATTGATAATTTCTGTGTCCTAGTATTCTTAGAAATATCAGAACTCCCCTTTATTTTTCCTTCCCTAAACAGCTGATGATGTTTTACAGATATTCTG
>NW_011888789.1:12666547-12667712 GCF_000151845.1 Pteropus vampyrus
TTCTACCAGTCTCAATGTGGCTGCTTCTTTATATCTTTAGTTATAGGACTTCTGTTCAGCTAGTCTTTGGATGGTTTTCCAGATTGATTGTTCTATAATTTAGTTGTAATTTTAATGTTATCATGGGAGGAGGCAAACACAGCATTTATCTACTCTGCCATCTTGAATTCTTCTTGAATTTTGTCACAATTTTATAGGTAATTGTGCTTACTGAGGCTTTCCATTAAGTTTGGGCTTTACTCTTTTTGAAAATATTGATAATTTCTGTGTCCTAGTATTCTTAGAAATATCAGAACTCCCCTTTATTTTTCCTTCCCTAAACAGCTGATGATGTTTTACAGATATTCTGTAGGTTTTCCTGTTGTCTTTGATTTATATTCCTCTGCCCCCTACTCCTTCACAAATCTTTGGTTTGTGAAGATAATTTGATGAAGATTCTAGATACGGATTTTAAAAAAATGTTCTAGTTGCTTTATCTGATTTTAGAAGGTATTTGATGATTTAAAGTTTATGCTGTCATGATCTTGTCTTGCCTTTGTCTTTCCATTATAAAGGGGGTTTATTTATCCCTTAAATTATTTTTCTATAGTTGATACTGCTGGTGTTTTACCCTGATCTATTGACTTGGTTCATTTCCCCCCATCATCTTGCTGCTGTGGGTGCAGCTACTAATGGCCCACTACAGTTTTCCTTGAAAGATTGCCTTGGGATATGAGATCTACCTCATCCAGAGTTTCAGGGACCAATGACTAAAAAGTTTGAGGATTCAGTTTTCATGCCTCAAGGCAGGATAGGCTCTGTGGTACACTTCCTCTCCAGAGCTCCCTGTAAGATCAAGCTGAATCTAGACTTCGCTTGAAACTATCCATGTTTAACTTCTACTGCTTGCCAATTCTGCTTCCCTCACTCTCCCACAGGTTTCTTCTGAGAGCATTTCTTCATTAAGCACTTGCAAAATAATTCTCATTTCAATCTCAGCTTCTTGTGAATTCATCTAAGACAGTTGGTACCAGAAATGGGCTAGTTTTAGGAAGCCAATTCTAAGAATGGGATTCTGGAGTTAGATTACTCATCATTCAGATGGTAGTGAGTATTCTGTCATTGGTAACAGGTGGAATATTGGCAATTTCTAACATGAAGCAGTGAAATTATTAAGATTTTCAGT
>NW_011888789.1:12667762-12676335 GCF_000151845.1 Pteropus vampyrus
CAGGATAGGCTCTGTGGTACACTTCCTCTCCAGAGCTCCCTGTAAGATCAAGCTGAATCTAGACTTCGCTTGAAACTATCCATGTTTAACTTCTATTGCTTGCCAATTCTGCTTCCCTCACTCTCCCACAGGTTTCTTCTGAGAGCATTTCTTCATTAAGCACTTGCAAAATAATTCTCATTTTAAACTCCCCTTCTTGTGAATTCAGCTAAGACAGTTGGTACCAGAAATGGGCTAGTTTTAGGAAGCCAATTCTAAGAATGGGATTCTGGAGTTAGATTACCCATCATTCAGATGGTAGTGAGTATTCTGTCATTGGTAACAGGTGGAATATTGGCAATTTCTAACATGAAGCAGTGAAATTATTAAGATTTTCAGTTGTAGTAAACTGTGATGGTAAGTAGATGGAATAGATGTGCTGGCTAGTGCAGTGGATCATGTGGTTGACAGTTACAGGGGAAATGGTACTTATGAGGATTGTGAAATTGATGGCTATTGATCAGTATCATTAATGCATTGAACAGAGGAAATTATAAGCTCACGCTACTTAATTATTAATTTAAAGTGAAGTGTGAATGTCAGAGGATCTGCTTGGCAGTGAGCCTCATCTCTTATAGCTAGAAGACTTATGTTATTGAACACCCAAGTGTTAGTTGTAATAATTTCAGAACTTCAGGGGTAAGTGCTATTGATTTGGCTGATGAGTTTTCAGCGTCTCAAGAAGGAGATCAAAAGAGGTTAACATTTTCCTGAGATTGAAAACTGTTTAAATTCATGATTTCACCATATTAATCCTTCTGTTCTCTGTGATAATATAGTCAAACAGATGTGGATCATCTGGATATTCCATAGAACATCATGTTGGTTCAGTATACCAATTACATAAAGTTAATTAAATCTTAAAAAAATTGGCAGGTATTCCAGTTGCCCTAGTAAAACATATGACCCCACAGAGTGTGAGAGATGTACCCTATTCAGGCACTTGATCCATTATGACATTTTTAAAGGTCTAATGACCAGTAGCATGTTGCCACATTCCTTCCAAAATAAAGAATAAATAGTTGCACTTGTTCTTTCTATCACTAAGAAAGCCACAGTACTTGGTAGGCCTCTTTTGGTTTTGTAGGCAGCATAATTTGCCCTTAGCTACTACCCTAATTAATTTATTGAATGGTTTAGAAGACTGCCAGTTTCAAGGGGAGTCCAAAGTAAGAAAGCTCTCTATCAGATCCAGGTTTCAGTATTGGCATCCCTGCTGCTTGGGCTGTATGAACCAGCAGACTCCTTGGCTCTAGAAGTATTTATGGTATAATAGATGCTGTATAGATTATCAGGCAAGCCCCAATAGTAGGGTTCTGGTACAGAATTTCGGGTTTCTGGAGCTAGGCCATATTGTCTTCATCAGAGAACTATACACCATTCAAAAAAACAGCTCCTTGTATGCTGCTGATCTTTGACAGGGACTGAGAACCTGACCATGAGATAGTAAATAACTGTGCAACCAGAACTACCTATCACAGACAGATGTTATTAGATTCGCCAGCTCATAAAGTTGGCTGGGCCCAAGGGCAATACATCTGAGACTGAGACTGAGTAGGTATAGAGGGCACAGGTAAGTTGCATGACTAGGTCTTCATATTATCCCCTATTATGGCATAAATGCCTATCTTAGCTCATACCTATGGACACATGAGGGGTCCTTATAAACATGCAATGAAAGGAGAAAATATAAACTGAGCTTTGGTCATTAATGAGTTAGCTTGGTACATTGGTGCAAACCAAAACTGGATTGTTATGTCACTCCCCCTCCAGTCAGCATTGGCCTTAAAGACAGTCGATGGGGAAATCCTCCCAGGGGGAGAGCCTCAGGTAGTACATCTAGAATCTATTTTGTTTTGCAAAGTAGGCCAAGATAAAAACATACATGGACTCACAGGCTGTGATGATGGTTTAGCTGTTTTGTTAGGTCCTGGAAGGAGCAAGACTGGAAGATTAGATTGGAGAATCTGGGGAAAAGGCATGTAAATGTACTTATGACAGTCGGTAAAAATGGCGGAGATCTTGTGTTGCATGTTAATGGATATCTGATAGCACCTACTATAGAAGAGTCATAAAACAAACAAGTGGATGGATGATGCATCCATTAGATGAGAGTCAGCCTCTGTCCTCAGCTGCCCCAAATGGACTCATGAATGAAATAGCTGTGGAGGTGGAAGGAAGCTTTGCATGGGTTGAGCAGTTTAGGCTCTCTTTCAGTGAAGTGATAGTTACTGCTACTTGTGAATGTCTGACCTATTAGCAATAGAGATTGATACTAAGCCACAGATAATGCTGTCGTCACTTGAGGAGATCAACAATATATTTGTTAAAATGTTAATTACATTAGACTCTTTTTATCTGGAAGGAGCAAGGGTTTCTGCTTACTGTTCTTAATACATATTTATGGATATGGACTTATTTTTCTTGCCCAAAGTAACTTGGCCAAAATCACTCTCTGAAGTGCATTGGCCAGCACTATTATCCAGGGTTTCACTGTATGTGTGATTTATGGACATGGGATAAGTCAAGATCTACTTTATCACAAATAAAAGATTTACTTTATGGCAAATAAAATGTGGCAGTGGGTACATGATCATAAGACCCACTGATTTCTGTCACATAAGGCACCATCCAGGAGCAGCCTTCCTGATAGATTAATGGATTGGCCTCTTAAATGCAGTGAAACTCTAGCTTGAAGATGGCAATTATAAGGATGGGATACTATAGAGTGTAATCTGTACGTTAAACAAATGAGTATTGCTCAAGGACCACAAAGTGACACAAGTGCCCCTGCCTGCCATCACTTTCAGTGAACAACTCAAGTATATTTTATTGCATTACCTACAACCTTATGCTCTGAGGGTATAATGGTTCTGGATTCCAGTAGGGAGACGCTTCTACTAGGGAACTAGTAAACCTCCCACAAACTTAAAACTACATCTGTCATATGGTTATTTTTGGCTCTTTGTGATAGAACAAACCAAAAAAAAAAAAGGAAAGAAAAACTGCCATATTGGTAGGATAATTTACTGTGATCATCATGAAGAGTGCAGGGTGCAGCTGAATAATGGTAGGAACAGAGAGATAAGTGTTTGGCATGCAGGTGATCCAATAGAGTGTTTCTTAAAATTACCAGGGCAGTCTTTCAGTCAAAGACTAATTGATAATAGGGTACAAAAGCCCAGCTCCCTTGCCTTAAAGTGGGAAGAACTCTGAGGTTCAATTTATGCACTAGCGGTCTCCCAGGGGATAAGGCTAAGGCTAGAATTTGTATGAAATCATATCTACTTTAGTTTTATTTTACTCTCTACCTTGTTTTTCTCACTACCTTACAAGTTTCTCCTGAGAGTACTGCCTCAATAAAGCACTTATAAAAAAAGTATCTTTGTTTTAGACTCTACTTCTAGGGAACTAGTCCATAGTTTTTGTGAAACAGAAAAATGAATTGTCAATATAGATCACTGTAAATTCAGATAAATCTACTTCTGGGTCCCCAAATATTTAAAGATCTACAGGGATTATAGACCTTTACTAAAATATATTTTGTGAAGGTGATTTTGGAACTATTTGAGTAGGTGTTCAGAAAAAGTGTTTACTGAAACTGTTATTCTGACATGTTGCAAATAACATTCTGGTAGACTTATTTGAGAAATTATATGGAGGAAGTTCCAGAAGGGACAGAATTTCTTAATCATCAAAAGTCTGTTGTTAGTTCTGAACAGACACTTCTAAGAAGACGTACAAATGGCTAACAGACGTGAAAAGATACTCAACTTCACTAGCTATTAGGGAAATGCAAATCAAAACCCCGTGTGAGGTGTGAGATACCACCTCACACCTGTTAGAATGGCTATTATTCTCCAAATAACAAGTACAAGACAAGTAACAAGTGTTGGAGAGGTTGTGGGGGAAAAGGAACCCTCATCTTCTGCTGGTGGGAATGTAAATTGGTACAGCTACTATGGAAAACAGTATGAAGGCTCCTCAAAAAATTAAGAATTACAATATGACTCAGCAATCCTTCTTCTCGGTATTTACCTCCAAATTTGAAAAACATTTATCTGTAAAGATATATGCACCCTGATGTTCACGGCAGCATTATTCATTGTGGCCAAGACATGGAAACAACTGAAGTGCCCTTTGATTGGTGATCGGATAAAGTTGTGGTACATATATACAATGGAATATTACTCAGCCATAAGAAAAGATGAAATACTGCCATTTGTGACAATATAGATGGATCTTGAGATTATCATGCTAAGCAAAATAAGCCAGACAGAAAAAGTTGAGAACCATAATATTTCAATCATAAGTGGAATATAAAACTGAAAAGAACAAACGAACAAAATGAACAAATAAACAAAAACTCATAGACATGGACAACAGTTGAGTGGTTACTAGAGGGAAAGTGGAGAGGGGAAAGGAAGTTAAGAGAGTCAAATATATGGTGACAGAAGAAATTTGTCTTTGGGTGGTGAACACACAATGCAATATACAATTGACATCAAATCGTACACTTGAAACCTATATAATTTTATTAACCAATTTTACCCCAATAAATTTAAAAAATCTGTTGTTAAAAATTAAAACACAAATTTGCCAATATTGTTTAGTAAATTCTTTTTGGCCTCCATTAATCAATCACTCTACTTTCTTTAAGGATCTAGCTAATTTTCTCTGTATAGCCTGAAAATAGAATGCATTTCACACTAACTCCCATAGTGAAAATACAGTTAAAGGAAATATATATGGTACACTAAAATCTTAATGATTATTAAATTTTTGTTTTAATAAAAATATTCATCCAAGAACTACTTAGAGGAACTTGCCCATTTGGTCTACTTTAAAAAGAGGTAATGATGCTCTGGCATCTGTCTTTCAGTTATTATATCAGATCAGGTTCACTAAGGGACTGTTTTTTCACCAATGCAAATTTTAAAGCTAGGACATACTGTTACTTCAGTATCAGTGTCTTATGTTTGGTATTTCTGCCTTCTATCTACCATATACTTGTTTTATTTCTTTCTTCAATTTATTTCTTGTTTTGACTTATAAAAAATAAAAATTCTTGGGATAATTAGATTTACAGAAAAATTGCAAAAATACTAACAGGGTTCTCATATATGTTCAATCAGTTTCTTCTAAAACTAGCATCTTATATAACTATATTGATACATTACATTTGTCAAAACTAAGAAATTAACATTGATACATTACTATTAACTAAACTACAGGTTTTATTTTGATTTTACCAGTTTTTCCACTAAAGTACTTTTTCTGTTCTAGGAGCACATCCAGATTACTACATTGCAGTTAGTTATTTCCCCCCAGTCTCCTTTGCCCTGTTTCTCAGTCTTTCCTTTCTTCTTTTTCATGATCTTGACAGTTTTAAAGAGTATTGTTCAGATATTTTGTATTACATCCATCAATTTGGAATTCTCCGATGTTTTCTCATGATTAGGCTGAAGTTATGAGTTTTAGGGAAGATTACAGTAGAAGTAAAGTGCTCTTTTCATTACATCATAGCATTGGGTACATGACCTCAACAACTTATCACCAGTGTTATTAACCTTCCTGTTGCATTTTTGATTACTTATTAGACCTTTCAACAACCTGCCTTATCGTATTTATTTTTTATTTGTATAGTGTTATGGTTGCTTTTTATTATCACAGATCCTGGAAGGCTTATCTTTTTCTGTGTTTTGGTATTTGTGTCTTTGGGTTTTTATATGCTTTATAAAAATTTTCTTTTCTGTGATGCTCTAACTCTTGCTTTTTACATGTTCTCTTTTGCTGGATAAAATCTCATTACTCAGGTTCACTGACCTACTGATAGTATAATTTATTGCCATCCATGTTTTAACTTGAGAATAGTAGTGATAGAGTCAAAAACAATACCACATTTTAAAAATCTTCTGTTTAAAAATATAGGAAACAGAACACATTTAAAGAAAATGTTTAAAATAATTTTTGTGTTTAATAATATGTCACTTATGTAGACATATCTTACTATCCCATTGATGCCACCTAAATAGACATTATGGCATAGCACATAATCTCTTCTTTCAGAAGAGCTTATAATTCAATTACATATAGATTACTAAAACTGTATAAATCCTTCAATTGGACTTATTTTTGTGGAAATAGAATGAGTTATAATTGCTAAAATTTTTGATATAGATTTTAAATCACACATAGTCTGAGACATTTTAATTAAGACATTTTAAGCACTGTTTGGAGAAATTAATGTAAAATTGTTATTTTTGCTTATTCTATTACATTTGTCTTCATTCTCAGTTATTCTGTATTCTCTAGGAACAGATATCCTATATTATTCCAATAGATGAGAAACCATACACTGTACACCTTAAACAAAGGTAATATTTTTATTCTTTAGTTTTGGATTTCATTTTATTTATATGAATTTATTTACTTTTAATAAAAATGGACTATTAAAAATAATAAATGTAGTTGTTATTAAAATTTTTAGTTGTTTCATGATAGACAGATGGTCTTCTGTGAATTAATTAGATTTTTGGTCCTAATGTCTCAAGTAGTCTTTTGTGAATGGGGGGTGGGGGTGGCTAGGAACAGAAGCAATAGGCACTCACTTCCTGAAGATTAATCTCTGTGATCTTAAGTTGGTGGAACCAGCAGGATCTATATAATCAAGCCATGATGCCAAAATAAGAAACAAGTTAGTATTTGATTAAGGAGGCAGGTTCACCACTAGGGATATGGAATAAGAGATTTAATACAGAAATTAGATCATACACTGAATGGGAACTAGTGAATAGTTTATGGAAAATACTACTAGCTATGTATTATCATTCAGAGAATTGAGAAAATAGTTGAAATAACTTTTTGTAGGGTTTAGTTCTCTGATGGAAACCCTGTTGAGAAAAGCTAGCTTGAAAGTGACTTTTAAGAGGACTGTCTCAGTTAAATTTTAGGTTTAGACTACATGGAATTAGGGAGAGGTGAATTGTGAGACAGCAAATGTAGTAAGTATAGAGAAATGTTCAAAAACATTGGACAGAGAAGAAAGAGTAGGCTCAGATAAATGTTTTCTAAGAAAGAAGAAAGTTTTTTTTTTTTTTGGCTGAGGGGAAGTTTCTTCAGGAGAGATGTGTAAGCAGGTGATTTCATTGTGTAAGATGCCAAGGAATGGCATTGAGTAAGAGTTAATCTACTCCTGTAGACAGAAGGGAAGAAAACTATGGCAAATGATAACATGAAGAACTTTTTAAGGTGTGTAAGAAGGAAAGTGGGAAAACTAACATTACATTTGAACATCTTTTCAGGACTTTGAACAGTGGTAAAAATATAGGGATGGTAGTATGGTAGTTGGATAGAGCATGTGTATATTTTTTTGGGAAGTCACATGCATAATGATATGACAGTGCAATGCCAATTATGCCATTGCAAATAACTTATATAAGAAATAATGAGAATCAGAACTATGACTGTATGAAGGTAGGGATTTTTTTTGAGATATACTGAAGTGGCAGGAAAAAGATTATCTAACATTAGATAACAGTAGTGGCAAAGATGTAGTGGAGCAGTGAAGGAGAAGAGGAACAGATCTGAGTAAGAGCAAATATGGGCTCATTTTTGGAGAGATTGTATGTGAAGTGCTTGTGGGCTATCCCAGCAGAAATGTCTAGTCTGAAATTAAATTTTGTTTGGAACATGAGAGAGAGGTGTAGCTTTTAAAGCTATCTTTTTATGTAGATATAAATGAAAAACCAAAAGTGAACAAGATAAATCTATAGAGGTGGAGGTGAATATTAAAGGTGAGAAGGAAAAACAACCCAGAAATGAATGCCATGGAAATATTTAAAGAAGAAGAAAGCATCCAGATGAAGGGATATATAGAAGGAGACAGAAAGGTATGAGGACAACTAGGGGGAAATGGTATGATTGAAGGCGAAGAATAGATGGTTTAAAGAGGAATGTGGTCAGCAGTATGAAGTGCCTTACAGTAGGTGGACCTGACAGTTAGTGGTCATTAGTAATCTATATGAGATGGATTTTAGTGGAGGATTCCCAGCGGAAGCTAGTCTGGGTGATCTAATTACATCACATTGGATTGAGGAGTGATCATGAGGTAAGGAAGCCTAACTAAAATAGCATAAGTACAAGGAAAGGTACTAGGGAAGGTTTAACTTAGACTTATAGTTTTAGTACCTATGTTCAAATTTACATGACTTTCACACAATACTCTTCTACTTTATTATAAAGGTAGTATATATGCATGGTAGTTAAATTTAGAAAGAATGAAAGAACAGATAACTTATAATCCCACCTTCAGTTCATATCTTTGTAAATTTTAAAATGCTTTTGTCTTGTAGTCCCTTCTCATTATTTTCTTTAAAAGAGTTCTTTGAGGTAGGAAAATTATTTTGAGTAAATGTGTATTGCTTTGAATAAAAAATTAGATATATGTCAAAAGAAAATACTACCTTTGTCAGGGGTTGGCAAACGTTTTCTCTAAAAGTCCAGATAGTAAATATTTTTAGCTTTGAGGACCA
>NW_011888789.1:12677795-12680077 GCF_000151845.1 Pteropus vampyrus
TGTTGCTTGCAAATATATTTTCCCATTCAGATGGTTGTCTCTTTACCTTGTTGACAATTTCTTTTGCTGAGCAGAAGCTTTTTAGTTTGATGTAGCTTTTACTTCCCTTGCCTTTGAGGTCAAATTCGTAAAATCCTCTTTAAGTCTAAGGTCCTTGAGTTTAGTTCCTATGTTTTCTTCTATGCATTTTGTTGTTTCAGGTCTTACATTCAGGTTCTTAATCTATTTTGAATTAATTTTGGTGTGCGGTGATAGCCAACAGTCTCGTTTCATTCTTTTGCAGGTGGCCCTCCAATTTTCCCAGCACCATTTATTGAAGAGGCTTTCCTTTCTCCTTTGTATGTTTTTATCTTCTTTGTCAAAAATTATTTGCCCATATAAATATGGGTTTACTTTTTGACTCTTGATTCTGTTATACTGATCTGTGCCTCTGTTTTGCTGCCAATACTATGCCATTTTGATTACTGTTGCTTTGTAGTATAATTTGAAGTCAGGCAGAGTGATGTCTCCAGCCTCGTTCTTTTTTCTCAGAATGACTTTGGCAATTCGGGGTCTTTTGTGCTTCCATACAAATCTGATGATTTTTTTTGTTGTTGTTCTATTTGTTTAAGAAATGCGAATGGGATTTTGATGGGGATTGCATTAAATCTGTATAATGCTTTAGGTAATATGGTCATTTTAACTATGTTGATTCTTCCAAACTAAGAACACGGAATATCTTTCCATTTCTTTGTATCTTCCTCAATTTCTTTTAATAGGGTCATGTAGTTTTCATTATATAGGTCTGTCACTTGTTTTGTTAAATTTATTCCTAGGTATTTTATTCTTTTTGTTGCAATTGCAAAAGGAATTATTTTTTCTACTTTTTTTTTCTGATGCTTCATTATTAGAGTATAGGAAAGCTGTGGATTTTTGAACATTGATTTTGTATCCAGAGGCTTTACTGTATTTGCTTATTGTTTTTAGTAGTGTTCTTGTGGAGTCTTTAGGATTTTCTATATAGAGAATCATGTCATCCACAAATAGTGACAGTTTGACTTCTTTGTTTTCTATTTGGATGCCTTTTATATCTTTTTCTTGTCTGATTCCTCTCGCTAGGGCCTCCAATGTTATATTGAATAAGAGTGGAGATAGTGGAGAGCGTTACCTTCTTCCTGATTTTAGAGGGAAGGTTTTAGTTTTTCACGATTAAGTATAATGTTGGCTAAAGGTTTGTCATATATGGCCTTTATTATGTTAAGGTACTTTTCTTCTATATCGATTTTGTTAAGTGTTTTGATCATAAATGGATGCTGTACTTGTCGAAGGCTTTTTCTGCATCTACTGATGACATCATATGATTCTTATTTTTTAATTTGTTTATGTGGTGTATTACATTAATCAATTTGTGTGTGCTGAACCATTCCTGAGCCTCTGGGATAAAGCCCACTTGATTGTGGTGTATAATCTTTTTAATATGTTGCTGTATTCGGTTTGCTAGTATCTTATTTATGATTTTTACATCTGTGTTCATGAGAGAGATTGATTGGTGTGTAGTTTTCTTTTTTGTGTTATCTTTACCAGGTTTTGGTATCAGAGTAATATTGGCCTTGTAAAATGAATTAGTAAGTATTGCCTCCTCTTCAATTTTTGGAAGAGTTTGAGGAGAATAGGTATTAAATCTTCTTTGAATGTTTAGTAGAATTCACTGATGAAGTCATGCGGTCCTGGAGTTTACTTTTTGGTAGGTTTTTAATGATTGTTTCAGTTTCCATACTGCTGATCGGTCTATTTAGATTTTCCAGATCTTCTTGATTCAGTCTAGGATGATTGTATTTTTCTAAGTACTGTTCCATTTCTTCTAGGTTATTAATTTTGGTGTTATATACTTTTTTATAGTATTCTTGCATGATCCTTTGTATTTCTGTGATGTCAGTCGTAATTTTCCCTCTTTCATTCCTAATTTTGTTTATTTGAATCCTTTGTCTTTTTTCTTATGTGAGTCTAGCCAGGGGTTTGTCAATTTTATTAACATTCTCAAAGAACCAGCTCCTTGATGTATTTATTTTTTCTATTGTTTTTTTGTTGTTGTTTTCAGTTTTATTTCTGCTATAATTTTGATGATATCTTTTCTTCTGCTGACTTTAGGCCTCATTTGTTCTTCATCTTCTAGTTTTTTAAGATGAACTGTTAGATTGTTTATTTGGACTCATTCTTGTTTTGGAGATAGACCTGTAATGATATGAACTTTCCTCTTATGACCGCTTTTGCCGTGTCCCAAAAGTTTTGATATGTTGTACTAT
>NW_011888789.1:12680208-12682116 GCF_000151845.1 Pteropus vampyrus
ATGAAGCCATGTGGTCCTGGAGTTTACTTTTTGGTAGGTTTTTAATGATTGTTTCAGTTTCCATACTGCTGATCGGTCTATTTAGATTTTCCAGATCTTCTTTATTCAGTCTAGGATGATTGTATTTTTCTAAGTACTGTTCCATTTCTTCTAGGTTATTAATTTTGGTGTTATATACTTTTTTATAGTATTCTTGCATGATCCTTTGTATTTCTGTGATGTCAGTCGTAATTTTCCCTCTTTCATTCCTAATTTTGTTTATTTGAATCCTTTGTCTTTTTTCTTATGTGAGTCTAGCCAGGGGTTTGTCAATTTTATTAACATTCTCAAAGAACCAGCTCCTTGATGTATTTATTTTTTCTATTGTTTTTTTTTTGTTGTTGTTGTTTTCAGTTTTATTTCTGCTATAATTTTGATGATATCTTTTCTTCTGCTGACTTTAGGCCTCGTTTGTTCTTCATCTTCTAGTTTTTTAAGATGAACTGTCAGATTGTTTATTTGGGCTCATTCTTGTTTTGGAGATAGACCTGTAATGATATGAACTTTCCTCTTATGACCGCTTTTGCCGTGTCCCAAAAGTTTTGATATGTTGTACTATCATTATCATTCGTTTCTATGTATCTCTTGATCTCTCTTTTTGTTTCTTTCCTGACCCAGTTATTCTTCAGAAGCATGTTGTTTAATCTCCATGTATTTGTGGTTCTTCTTGATTTCTTTTTATAGTTAATGTCTAGCTTCAAAGCATTATGATCAGAGAAGACGGTTGGTATGATTTCACCCCTCTTATATTTGTTGAGGCTCTCCGTGTTCCAGTATGTGGTCGATTCTTGAGAATGTACCATGTGTACTAGAGAAGAACGTATAAGCAGCTGTTTTGGGATGGAAGGCTCTGTAAATGTCAATTATGTCCAGTTGGTCTACTGTGTCGTTTAAGGATGTTATTTCCTTACTGATTTTCTGTTTGTATGATCTGTCCATATCTAACAGTAGGTTATGTAGATCCCCTACTACGATCATGTTTTGGTGTGTTTCTCTCTTTAGTTCTGTTAGTAATTGCTTTACATATTTTAAGGCTCCCTGATTGGGAACATAGATATTAATAAGTGTTATGTCTTCTTGGTGCATGATTCCCTCTATCATTATGAATTGTCCTTCAGTATCTTTCTTTATCTTTTTTATTTTGAAATTTATTTTGTTCGATATTAGTACCGCTACTCTCGCTTTTCTCTGAATGCCATTTGCTTGAAATATTATTTTGCACCCTTTCACTTTGAGTTTATATTTGTCTTTGGAGCTGAGATGTGTCTCCTGGAGGCAGCATATGGTTGGGTTTTGTTTATTGATCCATTGTGCATCTCTGTGCCTTTTTATTGGTGAGTTCAGTCTTTTTCCATTTAGGGTAATTATTGAAATATGAGGTCTTCTTATAGCCACTTTATCTTTTGCCTTCTGGTGGCTCGGTGTTTCCATTGCTTCCTTGTCCTTGTGTTTCTGTTTTCTTTATTTTGGTTGGCTTTTGTGGGTTTTGCCTCTGGTTCTTCTTATTGTATATTATATATGTCAGTTCTGAATCTTTGGCGTGTGGTTACTACTACAAATATGAAAAGGATAGTTATACAGTCATCTATTTTCTTCTGCATGTGCCTTATCTTCTTTCTCCTTTGTGAATTTGGATCTTTGAATCCTCCCCTTTCAGTCATTGTTATCTCAGTTTGTTCCTATGTATGCTGAACATTCATTATTATCTTGCTATAGTGATTCTCTTCTTATTATTTAAGCTTATAATGCTCTGTTCTTGGTAAGGGGTGCACTACTCTGTTTCTATTTGCCTGATAGTCACTTTACTCCTAATTATGTATTTTTTTGTTTTAGGTGAACTGACTCCTTTCAGTATTTTCTGTAGTGCAG
>NW_011888789.1:12682166-12685339 GCF_000151845.1 Pteropus vampyrus
TTCCTCTT
Source organism: Pteropus vampyrus (assembly GCF_000151845.1). Classification (NCBI taxonomy): domain Eukaryota; kingdom Metazoa; phylum Chordata; class Mammalia; order Chiroptera; family Pteropodidae; genus Pteropus; species Pteropus vampyrus. The sequence continues at coordinate 12,682,175 of NW_011888789.1, forward strand.
ATGACCGCTTTTGCCGTGTCCCAAAAGTTTTGATATGTTGTACTATCATTATCATTCGTTTCTATGTATCTCTTGATCTCTCTTTTTATTTCTTTCCTGACCCAGTTATTCTTCAGAAGCATGTTGTTTAATCTCCATGTATTTGTGGTTCTTTCTGATTTCTTTTTACAGTTGATCTCTAGTTTCAAAGCCTTATGATCAGAGAATATGGTTGGTATGATTTCAACCCTCTTATATTTGTTGAGGCTCTCAGTGTCCCAGTATGTGGTCGATTCTTGAGAATGTACCATGTGTACTAGAGAAGAACGTATAAGCAGCTGTTTGGGGATGGAAGGCTCTGTAAATGTCAATTATGTCCAGTTGGTCTACTGTGTCATTTAAGGATGTTATTTCCTTACTGATTTTCTATTTGTATGATCTTTCCACATCCGACAGTAGGTTATGTAGATCCCTTACTACGATCATGTTTTGGTGTGTTTCTCCCTTTAGTTCTGTTAGTAATCGCTTTACATATTTTAGGGTTCCCTGATTGGGAGCATAGATATTAATAAGTGTTATGTCTTCTTGGTTCATGATTCCCTCTATCATTATGAATTGTCCTTCAGTATCTTTCTTTATCTTTTTTATTTTGAAATTTATTTTGTTCGATATTAGTACCGTTACTCTCGCTTTTCTCTGAATGCCATTTGCTTGAAATATTATTTTGCACCCTTTCACTTTGAGACTATATTTGTCTTTGGAGCTGAGATGTGTCTCCTGGAGGCAGCATATGGTTGGGTTTTGTTTATTGATCCATTGTGCATCTGTGCCTTTTTATTTGTGAGTTCAGTTTTTTTCCATTTAGGGTAATTATTGAAATATGAGGTCTTCTTATAGCCACTTTATCTTTTGCCTTCTGGTGGCTCGGTGCTTCCATTGCTTCCTTGTCCTTGTGTTTCTGTTTTCTTTATTTTGGTTGGCTTTTGTGGGTTTTGCCTCTGGGTCTTCTTATTGTATATTATATACGTCAGTTCTGAATCATTGGCGTGTCGTTACTACTACGAATATGAAAAGGATAGTTATTTGTATACAGTCATTCCTTTTCTTCTGCATGTGCCTTATCTTCTTTCTCCTTTGTGAATTTGGATCTTTGAATCCTCCCCTTTCAGTCATTGTTATCTCAGTTTGTCCCTATGCATGTTGAACATTCATTATTATCTTGCTATAGCAATTCTCTTCGTATTATTTAAACTTATAATGCTCTGTTCTTAGTAAGGGTTATACTCCTCTGCTTCTATTTGCCTGATAGTCACTTTACTCCTAATTACGAATTTTTTTTTGTTTGTTATGTCATTTTGTTTTAGATGAGCTGACAACCTTTCAGTATTTTCTGCAGTGCAGGCCTTGTTGTGGAGAATTCCTTCAATTTTTGTATGTCTGGAAAAGTCTTAATTTCTCCTTCATATCTAAAGGACAGCTTTGCTGGATACATTATTCTAGGCTGGTAATCCTTTCACTTAACAGTTTAAATATTTGATACCATTCCTTTTTGACTTGTAAGATTTGCACTGAGAACTCCGAGGATAATGTAATGGGTTTACCTTTATAAGTTACCATTTTTTTTCTCCCTGGCTGCCTGAGAATTCTATTTTTGTTGTTGATTTTTGATAACTTTAATACAATGTGTCTTGGTGAAGGCCTTTTTGGGTTGAGATAATTGGGTGTTTTGTTGATTTCTTGAATTCCAAGCTCCAGCTCCTTCCTTAGATTTGAGAAATTCTCATCCACTGTTTGTCTGAAAATGCTTTCTAGTTCTTGATCCTTTTCCTCACCTTCGGTAATGCCCATTATTCTTATGTTTCCTCTCCTGATGCCATCAGCTAGTTCTTGATGTTCTCTTTCATTATTTTTCATTCTTCGGTTTCTCTCTTCCTTCTGATTTATTTCTAGATTTCTGTCTTCAATATCACTGACCCTTTCCTTCATTTGGTCAACTCTATTTCCCATGCTTGCTGTTTCATTTTTCAACTCTTGCAGTGTGTTCTTCATCTCTAGAAATTCTATTTAGTTCCTTTTGTGGGAGTCAATCTCCTTGCTGTCCTCATCTAGTTGTTTTTTCATTCCTGGAATTGTTGATTTGAGTTGTTTTGGATATTATTGAGGTTTTTCAGAAGTACCATCCTGAATTCTCTGTCATTTAAGTCGCATATTTCTGTGTCTGTATGCTTGTGTTCTGGAGATTTTTTTCTTTCTTTCTGAGATGCTTGTCACCTTGGTTGTTCATGGTGTTTAATGAACTATTTCTCCACCTGGGAATTAATGGAAGTGTATTCTGTGTTTGTCCAGAAAGAAGATTTATTATATAAAGGTCTCTCTTTAGCACGTTGCAAAGAAGGCACTTTTCTTTTGGTTTCCAGTAGGTGACGTCTAAGCCTCTTGGATCCCTTCTCTATATAAAGCCTTAATAATGCCTTTTTAAATTTTCTTGTCGATATTTAATCACACTTGCTATTCTCATATTCAGTTCCTGTCAGTGTTAGTAGCAGTTTCAGTAGTGTTTGCTCAGATTCCCCTGTGGTTCTGTGGTGATCGGTCTTGGAGCGTATGGGGGGAGGGGCCTTCTGGGTTGGGAGTTGGGGGCTGTGGCTCAGCTTCAGTTTTGCAACTGGGGTCAGCATAAATCAGCTGTTGTTCCTCTGCAGTTTCGTCCCGCTTCACTGCTTTCTGCCCTGATGAGTGGGCCCTGGTGCTAGCTGCTAGAAGTTCTGGCACTTCCAGGCAGTCTGATCAGGCAAGTCACTGCACCTTCATCCCTCTCTCTCCTCCTGGAAGGAGCTCCCGTGGCTGTGAGAGGCAGCTTCTTTATTTCTCCCAGTCCACAGCCTTCTTCTTGCTCTTTCTTCTCCATCCCCTCTGATATCTCTTATGCGCAGATCCCACGCTCAGATGTGCTGTTGTGCAGTTTGGGTGTTTTTTGTTGAGTTTTAGATGTTCAGCTTATTGTTGTTTCAGGGGGAGATCTGAGGACATCTCTCACTCCACCATGTTTCTGTTTTACAGATTTTTAAAAACCTTTTTTTACACTGAATAAATGTTTTCCTAATACAGAAGTCTATTCATAGGGATGTAGTAAGGAATCCATTTATTGCTTCATTTCCCCCATTATTATGCTTTCTTGAAATCTTC
>NW_011888789.1:12685389-12696900 GCF_000151845.1 Pteropus vampyrus
ATCACACTTGCTATTCTCATATTCAGTTCCTGTCAGTGTTAGTAGCAGTTTCAGTAGTGTTTGCTCAGATTCCCCTGTGGTTCTGTGGTGATCGGTCTTGGAGCGTATGGGGGGAGGGGCCTTCTGGGTTGGGAGTTGGGGGCTGTGGCTCAGCTTCAGTTTTGCAACTGGGGTCAGCATAAATCAGCTGTTGTTCCTCTGCAGTTTCGTCCCGCTTCACTGCTTTCTGCCCTGATGAGTGGGCCCTGGTGCTAGCTGCTAGAAGTTCTGGCACTTCCAGGCAGTCTGATCAGGCAAGTCACTGCACCTTCATCCCTCTCTCTCCTCCTGGAAGGAGCTCCCGTGGCTGTGAGAGGCAGCTTCTTTATTTCTCCCAGTCCACAGCCTTCTTCTTGCTCTTTCTTCTCCATCCCCTCTGATATCTCTTATGCGCAGATCCCACGCTCAGATGTGCTGTTGTGCAGTTTGGGTGTTTTTTGTTGAGTTTTAGATGTTCAGCTTATTGTTGTTTCAGGGGGAGATCTGAGGACATCTCTCACTCCACCATGTTTCTGTTTTACAGATTTTTAAAAACCTTTTTTTACACTGAATAAATGTTTTCCTAATACAGAAGTCTATTCATAGGGATGTAGTAAGGAATCCATTTATTGCTTCATTTCCCCCATTATTATGCTTTCTTGAAATCTTCATAAATTAAAGACAAACTGGATGGATCGACTTAGCACCTTCCACTTTGCCTAGAACATAAGTACCATTTGATTAATTATTTATTTTTATTTTGTTGAATAAATGAATATAAATTAAAGAATAATAAAAGCAAACACCAACATTACTGTACACAAATTCGTAGATTGAATACCTTTTCTTTTTTATGCCTTATCCCATCCATCAAGAATCCTATTGAATCTATCTTTCAAATTATATATCCAGAATCCACCCTCTTCCTGTGTCTTCATTCATTGATACCACTCTTTTCCAAATAAGCTATATGAGATGGGTTTTAGTGGAGGAATCCAGCAGAAGCTAGTCTGGGTGGTCTAGTTACATCACATCACCGTAAATTCTTGAATAATCTCCCTGTTTCCACACTTTGCCTATCCCCTCAGTCAATTCTCAGCACAAAAAACAGATAGATTCTCTTAAAATCTGGTCAGATCATGTCGCTTCTCTGCTCAAAACCCACAATAGAATGACCACCTATTGCTTACAAAGTGAAAACCAAAGTCATTTCAGTATCCTACAGTCATTATACAGTTTGGTCCTCTACCTGCCTGACCTAATTTCCTATTATTCTGTACCTTGCTCATCTGTTCCAACCACATTTATCTTTGCTGTTCTTCAGTTATACCAGACATATTCTCTTTTCACAAACTTTAAACTTTGTATTTCTTCTGATCCACGTGCTTGCTCTTTTCCAGTATACTCACATGTTTTTTTCTCTCATTTCCTTCATGTCTTTACTCAAAATCACTCCATTAGTCCTCAACTAACTCCTATTTTTAAATTGCTCTCTTAACCTTACTACTCTTTTACATTATCTGTTTTGTTTTTATCCACAATGATTATCAATATATGATGTTCCATATATTTATATCTATTTAATTTATTTTCTGTTTCTCCAATGCAATATAGTCTTCATGAAAGCAAGGCTTTTGGTCTGTTTTATTCACTGATATATCTCAAAGGCCTAGAATAATGCCTGGCACATAGTTAGTATGTAATAAAAATTTTTAAAAATATTGAATTGGACACCTTGTTACTTCATTTATATTGTATAGGACCATCAGTTTTCTTTTCTTGCTCCTTCTTTTCTCTTCTTACTTCTTACATAAAGCAGTGTGTTAATAAGAAATCTTACATTGATTTCTACAAAAGTTATAGCACTGTTGAGTCTTAGAAATTATATAAACTTCCTTTTTTTCTGTGATGATGTTTGTTAGATCTCTAGCTTAATTGTACTGTGACCAGAGACCAAATTTTGTATGATTTCAGTTGTTTAAAATTTTTTTCTTATACTTCATGGCAAGATTATGATTTTGTTTTTGTAATTGTTCCCTGTTCTTGAAAAAGAAAGCATATGCTACAATTTTAAAGTGTAGTGTTCTACTTACACTAGGTTGTTAACATGCTGTACAAATCATCTATAGATTCTGAATGTTTGATTTATCAGTTACTGACAGAGTGTATGTTTAAAATCTTTTACTATAACTATACACTTCTCTATTTTTTTATTCTTTCGATTTCAGCTTTATATATTTTGAAGCTATGTTATTAAGTGAATACAAATTTGGGATATTTATATCTTCTTCATGAATTGAAACTCTTATTATGAAGTCTACCTATTGCTTGTCATGCTAGTTAATATAGTTAATATAGTAAAAGTGGCAAATGTAGGGAGCCTTTTTTTCTGAATGTCACTTTATTCATACTGATATGAACTGTGTAGCCTATGAAAACTATTCAGAAAGTTCTATCAAGTAAGAAATCATTAGAAAGTTTTGTCAATTCTTAAGTAACCACCTTACTTTTTTCTTTTCTAGACTCAATGCTACCACCAAGGATATATTGAAGGATATCCGAATTCCATTGTCACACTCAGCACGTGCTCTGGACTGAGGTTATGTATTTTCTGCTATTGATATGTGAACATCATAGTTGTGATACTTGCTGCTGAATTTGTTATGTTGACATTAAGTGTGGAGCTAGAAGAAAATTCTCGTGAAGAGATTATTCAGTTATATTCTCTGTTGAACATGTTTCTTTTACCTCTCCTTACTTTCCTCACTGACCAGAGAATTTCTAACTTCCTTGACCATTTATATTTACTGGTGTCCTTGCTCTCTCTCTATTTTTTAAATTAAATTTATTGGAATAACATCGTTTAATAAAATTACATAGGTTTCAAGTGTATGATTTGATAGCACATCATCTGTACATTGCATCATGTGTTCACCACCTAAAGTCAAATCTATATCACCATACATTTGATCCTCTTTACCCTCATCTGCCTTCCCCCTCTCCCATTTTCCTAAACTGTTGTCTACAAAACTGTTGTCGGTATCTATGAGTTTTTTTTTTTTTGTCTTATTGGTTTGTTGCTTTCAGTTTTATATTTTACATATTAGTGAAATCATACAGTTCTTAACTTTTTCTGTCTGACTTATTTTGCTTGCTTTTTTACTTAACTACAGCAATGACAATTGAATGTGCTTGACTATAGGAAGTTTGAGGAGCTAAGTTTAGGGTAGCTTTTTTTTTTTTTCCCCAGTAAATAGAGTATTTTTGGTACCTACTATATACCAGCTACTAGCCTAGTGTTCGGAGATATAAAGTGAAATAAAGATAAACAAGACATGCTTTTTCTCAAGAAAAATCATCTTCAGAGACAGGAAGCAAATTTTATATATAAACAAATAATTACTAACATAGTACTCATTTTTCTAATAATATCAGTATCTGAAACTCTCTAAAAATTGTAGGGTTTCCTCCTTAGTACTTAGAGAGTTCTCCATTCTGTCAGGAAATTTGTCACTCTCATTTTGTAGTGTAGGATCCTTGTTTCACAAACAAATGTTCCTCAGTGCTTTTACATGAAACCCTGAAATTTGTTTTTTAGGGAGTAGTCACTTGAACTGTTACCTGTATTCAGGGAAGAATAGTTACAAACGTTTTTACTTTTTAAGGTCTTGCTTTACATTTCTTATTCAGACTATGTTCATAATCAAAATTAATAAGTGCCTTTTCATAATTACTGCTAAATTATATTTTTATCAATAAAATTGCTTAATATATAGCCTATTATAATATAAGCATTGTAATCATTTTTCTAAATCAGTTCAAACCATGGAGAAATTCATCAAGATTTCTATAGTGCTTTTGCTAAGTCACTGACTGGAGGACAGGAGAATTTCTTGATCACTATAAATGTTGTATACTTGTACACCTAGTGTGGATTACATAACTTCTGCTGCATTTATAACTATAAAAAAATGAAATGGGAAGTTAGTTTTGTGGATTGGGAGAGATCTTTTGTTTATTCAGAATCACCCCCCAAACATAAAGAATTTGAGTCAAAATACTGAGCTCAAAAACATTCTATATTTTCTCCTTTTTTTTTGATTATGACCGAGTTATATAATGTAGAATTGATTAAAAGCACTTAAATTTTTATCCTTAATTTTACAGAGGAATACTGCAATTTGAAAATATTTCTTATGGAATTGAGCCTCTGGAAGCTGCAGTTGATTTTCAGCATATTCTTTATGAATTAAGGAATGAAAACAATGAATTTGCAGTTCTTACTGAAAATAACCATGACACAGAAAAAAACCCAACGGACTATGACATTTTTATAAATGAAAAAGTTAGTTGCATATGATTTTTACTACTTTCTTGGCAGTTACTGCTTTAATTAATTGATTTATTTTTACTGTTATGTTTTAAACTTTATTTTATATTAGTTTCAGGTATATAGTACAGTGGTGATACATTTACATAACTTATGAAGTGATCTCTCTGATTACTCTAGTACCCATCTGTCTCTGCACATAGCCCTTATACTAATATTGACTATATTCCCTATGCTGAACTTTACATTCGCATGACTGTTTTACAACTACTAATTTGTACTTCTTCATCCTTTCACCTTTTTCACCCAGTTCCCAAACCCCACTACCTCTGGCAGTCACCACTTTGTTCTCTATATCTGTGAGACTTTTTTCGTTTAGTTTCTTTTGTTCTTTAGATTCCACATGTAAGTGAAATCCTATGATATTTACCTTACTCTGTCTGAATTATTCCAATCAGCATAGTACACTCTAGGTCCATTCATGTTAAGATTTCATTTTTTATGGCTGAGTAATATTCTATTGTATATATGTACCTTAACTTCTTTATCCAGTCATCTATTGGTGGGCACTTAGTTTGCTTCCATATCTTGGCTATTGTGAATAGCACTTCAGTGAACATCTAAAGGTGCATAGATCTTTACAAATTAGTGTTTCGTTTTCCTTTGGCTAAATAACCAGAAGTGTAATTGCTGGGTCAAAAGATAGTTCTATTTTTAACTTTTTGAGGAACCTCCAAACTCTTTTCCGTAGTGGCCGTACCAACTTGTAGTCCCACCAACAATGTATGAGGTTTCTATTTTCCCTGCATCCTTGCTAACACTTGTTTTTTGATTTATTGATGATAGCCATTCTGATAGATGTGAGGTGATATCTCATTATGGTTTTAATTTGCATTTCTCTGATGATTACTGATTTTGAGATATTTTCATATGTATATTGGCCATCTATATTTCCTCTTTGGAGAAATACTTATTCAGGTCCACTGTTCATTTTTTAATCAGATTGTTTGTTTTTTTGTTGTTGAGTTATATGAGTTCTTTCTAAATTTTGGATATTAACCTCTTGTCAGATGTATCACAGGCAAATATCTTCTCCAATTCAGTAGGTCATCTTTCGTTTTATTGATGGTTTCCTTTTGCTGCGCAAAAATTTTTAGTTTGATGTAATCCCATTTGTTTATTTTTTCTTTTGTTTCTCTTGTCTGAGGAGATATACTGGAAAAAAATTACTAATAACCATATTGGAGAGTTTACTGCCTGTGTTTTCTTCTACAAGTGTTAAGGTTTCAGGTCTTACATTTAAGTCTTTAATCCACTTTGAGTTTATTCTTCTATATGGTGTAAGAAGGTGGTCCAGTTTCATTTTTTTTATGTGTCTGTTCAGTTTTACCACACCATTTGTTGAAGAGATCATCTTTACCCTATTGTATATTCTTGCCTCTTTTGTCATATATTAAATGACCATATAGGCATGGATTTATTTATGGGCTCTCTGTTTTGTTCCATTGATCTACATATCTGTTTTTATGCCAGTATCATGCTGTTTTGATCACTATGATCTTGTAGTGTAGCTTGATATCAGTTGATGATACCACCAACTTTGTTCTTCTTTCTCAAGATTGCTGTGGCTATTCAGGATCTTTTATGGTTCCATATAAATATTTGAATTATTTGTTCTAGTTCTCTGAAAAATACTATTGGTATTTTGATCAGGATTGCATTGAATCTATAGATTGCTTTGGGTAGTATGGCCATTTTAACGCTATTGACTCTTCCTATTATGAGCATGGTATATGATCCCATTTATTTGTTTCTTCTTCAATTTCTTTTTTCAATGACATCATTTTCTTAGAATAAGTCTTTTACCTCCTTGGTTAATTTGATTTCCTGGTATTTTGTTTTTGATGTAAATAGGATTGTTTTCTTAATTTCTCTTTCCGATAATTTTTCATTGGTGTATAATAATGCAACTGACTTCTGAATATTAATTTTGTAACTGAAAGTGGACATCCTTGTCTTGTTCTTAATTTTAAGGAAAACACTTTTAACTTTTCCCCAATGAATATGAAGTTAGCTGTAGGTTTGTCACATATGGCTTTTATTATGTTGAGGTATGTTCCCTCTATTCCCACTATGCTGAGAGTTTTTACCATAAATGGATGCTGGATTTCATCAAATGGTTTTCTGCACTTATTGATATGATTATATGATTTTTACCTTTCAATTTGTTAATGTGGAGTATCACACTAATTGTTTTGTGGATATTAAAACTATCTTGCACCCCAGGAACAAATCCAACTTGATCATGGCGTATGATATTTTAAATGTATTGTTGAATTCAGTTTGCTAACTTTTTGTTGATTTTCGCATCAGTGTTCATCAGGGATATTGGCTGATAGTTTTCTTTTTTTTTTTTTTTTATAATGCCTTTGTCTGGTTTTGGAATCAGGGTAATGGTGGATTTGTAAAGAGAGTTAGGGAACTTTCCATTCTCTTGAATTTTTTGGAATAGTTTAGTAAACTAGATGTTCTTTGAATGTTTGAATGTTTAATAAAATTCCCCTATGAAGTCATCTGTTCTAGGACTTGTTTTTTGAGAGTTTTGATTACTGATTCAATTTTGTTGGTGGTAATTGGTTGGTTCATATTTTCTCTTTTCTTCTTGACTCACTCTTGGGTGATTGCATGTTTCTAGGAATATATCCGTTTCTTCCAGATTGTTGAATTTGTTGGCATATATTGCTTGTAATTTCCTGTAATCTTTTGTATTTCTGTAGAGTCTGTAGTTACTTTTCTTCTTTCATTTCTGATTTGCTTTGTTTGGGTCCTCTTTTTTTTTTCTTGATGAGTCTGATTTAAGGTCTATCAATTTTGTTTATCCTTTCATAGAACCAGCTCTTGGATTCATTGATCTTTTCTGTTGTTTTTCTGGACTCAATTTATTTTGTTTCTGCTCTGATCTTTATTATTTTCTTCCTTCTACTCACTTTGAGTTTTATTTGGTGTTCTTCTACTTCTTTTAAGTGTAAGTTTAGATCGTTTATTTGAAAACTTCCTTGTTTCTTGAGGTAGGTCTGTATTGCTATGAATTTCTCTCTTAGGACTGCTTTTTCTTTGTCCCATAGATTCTGAGTTGTTGTGTTTTCATTTTCATTTTTCTCTAGGTATCTTTTGATTTATTCCTTGATCTCATTGTAAACCTATTCACTGTTTAGTAGCATGTTATTTAACCTCCATGTATTTGTGTATTTTCCAGTTTTTTCTTGTAGTTGGTTTCTAGTTTCGTACCATTGTGGTAGGAGAAGATGTTTTATATGATTTAAATCTTCTTAAATTTATTGAGATTTATTTTGTAGCCTAACGTGGTCTATCCTGGAAAATGTTCCATGTGCACTTGAGAAGAATGTATTTTTTGCTGCTTTGGGGTGAACCATTTTGAAAATATTCATTAAATTCATTTGGTATCTTCATTCATAAGGCTGTTGTTTCCTTGTTGATTTTTGTCTGGAAGATCTGTCCATCATCATTTAAGTGTTAAAGACTCCTATTGTGAATGTATTACTGCAAATCATCTCTCCCTTTATGTTGGTCAATAGTTGCTTTTATATGTAGGTGCTCCTATGTTGGTACATACATATTTACTAGGGTTATGTCCTCTTGTATTGATCCCTTTATCATTATGTAATGCCTTTCTTTGTCTCTTATTATAGGCTTTGTTTTAAAGTTTATATTGTCTGATATAGGTATTACTACTCCAGCCTTTTTTTCATTTTTATTTCCATGAAATATCTTTTTTCATCCCTTTACTTTCAGTTTAGATGTGTCATTGGATCTGAAATGGGTCTCTTGTACACAGCATATGTATGGGTCTTGTTTTCTTATCCATTCAGCTACCCTGTATCTTTTGATTCTGGCATTTAATCCATTTACATTTAAAGTGATTGATAGATACACAGTTATTGCCATTTTATTATTCACATTTATGATTTTTCCCACTTCTTTCTACAGTTCCCTTAAAATTTCTTGTAATACTGGCTTGCTAGTGATGAATTTCTTTAGCTATTTTCTGTCAGAGAAGCTCTTTATGACACCTTCCATTTTACATTAGCCTGGTGTGGTAGAGTCGTCTTAGTTGTAGGCTCTTGTTTTTCACTTTGAATATTTCCTGCCAGACTCTTCTTGCTCAGAATGTGTCTGTTGAAAAAATCAGCTGACGTTCTTAGGGGAGTACCCTTGTAAGTAACTAGCTGCTTTTCTCTTGCTTCTTTTAAGATTCTCTCTATGTCTTTAATGATTGGAATTTTAATTATGATGTGTCTTGGTATGGGTTTGTTTGGGTTCCTCATTTGGGACTCTGCATTTTCTGGACTTGTATGTCTAATTTCTTTGCCAGGTTAGGGAAGTTTTCTGTCATTATTTTTTCAAATAAGTTCTCAATCCCTTGCTCTCTCTCTTCTTCTGGCACCCCTATGATATGGATGATGATATGCATGATGTTGGCCCTGAGGTCTCTTAAAAATTCCTTTTTTTTTTTTTTTGTGATTTGTTATTTTTGCTGCTTTGATTGGGTGTTTTCTGCTACTTTGTCTTCCAACTCACTGATTCAGTCCTCTGCTTCATCTAATATACTATTGATTCCTTCTAGTGTATTCTTCATTTCACTTGTTCTTTATTTCCAACTGGTTCTTTTTTATGGTTTCTATGTCCTTTTGTTACTTACTCTCCGTTGAAGTCCTCACTGAGATCATCTATTCTCCTCCTAAGTTCATCGAGTATCCTCATAACCAGTGTTTTGAACTCTGTCTCTATAGGTTGCTTGCCTCTATTTTCTTTAGTTGTTTTTTTTTTCCTCTAGAGTTTTCCCTGTTGTTTCATTTGCAGCATGTTTCTTTGTTTTCTCATTTTAGTTGTCTTTTTGTGTGTGTTTCTATATATTAGGAAGATCTGTTTCATCTCCCAGCCCTAGTTAGGTGGCTTTATGTAGTAGGTGTCCTGTGTGGCTCAGTGGTGCAGTCTCCCTGATCACCTGAGTCAGGGGCTCTGGGCATATTTCTTATGTGGGTTGTGTGTGTTCTCTTGTTGTACCTAAGCTTTAATTGATGTTAGCACATCAGTGGATGGGATTGACTCTCGAGCTTACTGGCTGTGGGAATTAGCAACACCCACAGAGTGTAAGTTGCTGCGTTGGGGCTAACCCCTCAGAGTGTGATTCACTCTAGCAGGTTTGAGTACCTGTTGAGTTCACACTTAGGGTGTTTCACTTATGGGGCTAGTTAGGTTGTGCTCTGTTGTGATCTGACATCAACCACTGGATATGTTGGTTCTGTGGCTCTTTAGGAGGGGCTCCCATTTTGGCCAAAATCAGCTGCTGTCTTTTATTGCTCAGACCTACCTGATAGGAACTACAAAGTGTTCTATGGAAGGTTTATGCCTATGCTGGATCTAGAGGCAAGTGGGAGAGACCACACTGGGAGCTGAGGTCCGGTTACCCCCCAGTACTCACCCTGGGGCAGCTCAGCAAAAGGACCAGTGCACTTCAAGGCTTGAGGCTGCTTGCCAGAGCTCGTAAGACTCCACAACTGGAAGATCCTTTGGGTGATACGTGAGTTGGGATCAGGGATCTGTGGAGTCATCAGAGTAAAGTGAGCAGATTTTACCCGACCAATGCAGATTCAGGTTTCATGCCAGTGCTGAATCTGTGGCTTCCTATAAAAGCCTTAGGTCACATCAAGGCCAGTCAGCTGCCCACTTCGGGCCCACAGACACCTGAGATCTGGTTAAGAAATACTGTAGCTTGGGGTAGGGCTTGTGGCCTGCCATTGAAAGTCTCTTATGGGATGCATGGGCTATGCGCAAGCCGAGAGCTGCTGTTGTCAAATCTGTAGCCCAGGGAAAGCACAGGGTGGGACTGGCTGCCTGAGAATGGACTTGCCCAGGGCAATTTGTGCGTTGGGTGGGGCTAGGTCTCAGGGATACACAAATCAAACTGGCCAATCTCACCAGGCCAATGCAGCTTCAGAATTGGCAGTGCACGGGGAGGGTTCAATGCAGGCAAGATGGTGCCCATCTGTAGACTGCGCTGGAGGAGGGCCTGACAAAGGAAAAATGGCGGCTATCTCTCTAACCCTCACCCTGATGCCACACAACATAGTCTTTCCCCTTATGTCTGTCTTACCTCCTGAACTGCTGACCCTCTGCCATAGGGTGAGTGTCCAGGGTGAGAGCCCAGGGTGAGTGTCTGTGAGCAAGTGAGTCTATGAATGGGCCCTTTAAGGAGGATGTCTGGGTTTTCAGGTTCCTTCTGTCATACCCAGATGGCAGAATCCTCACTGATTTTTACTGTTAGATTTTGTGGGAACTCCTCTTTCCGGGACTTGAACCTTGAGCTGGGAGAGCCCCTGTGTGGGGATAAGGCCTCTTATTGCTTTAGGAAGACCTCTGCAACTGCTCTTGCCCTCCTGGTACTCAACCACCACACACGGATACGAGACCAGCCTATTTTGTATGTCCACCTCTCTTACTAGTCTCTTCATGGCTTTTTCTTTATATTTCTAGATGTATGTGTTATGACCACCTAGACTTCAAGGACTTTTCCAAGTTGATTGTTTTATAATTTGGTTGTAATTTTAATGCAATCATGAAGGAGGTGAACCATACTTTTACCTAGCCCATCATTTTGACCCCATCTCTCTCTTCTTAAGTTATTTACTCTAAAATACAAATGTATTAATCTGTTGTATAGCTGTTGCAAATATTCTTTCCTTAAGAACATCCTCACCTTTTCTTAACCTTACAGTTTCCTTTGAACCATACATATTTTTATCCTACAACAATCTATCATTTACTTTCTATGACCTCTTTTATTTTAATTCTTATTTTGGTTGTTATTTATTTATTTGGATTTAATTTTAATTTTATTTTTAAAATTTTTATTAACTTTATTGAGGGGAACTTTGGTTAATACAATTATATAATTTTCAGGTGTACATCATCATATGACATTTGGATACTCTATTGTGTGTTTACCACCCAAAGTCCAGTTTCCTTCAGGTACCATATATTTCATCCCTTTTATGCACTTCACCCTCCCCCATCTCCCTATATTTGACCCTCTTTACCCCGTCTACTGCTTCCTTCCTCAATCAACTCTACCCTCTGGTAAC
>NW_011888789.1:12698180-12703921 GCF_000151845.1 Pteropus vampyrus
CTTTTATGCACTTCACCCTCCCCCATCTCCCTATATTTGACCCTCTTTACCCCGTCTACTGCTTCCTTCCTCAATCAACTCTACCCTCTGGTAACTACTAGTCCATTATGCATGTCCATAAGTCTCTGTTTGTTTGTCCTGCTTATTTGTTGCTTTCAGGTTATATCCCACATATAAGTAATATCATCTGATTTTCAACTTTTTCAGTCTGGCTTATTTCACTTAGCATGATTATCTCGAGGTCAATCCAGGTTGTCGCAAATGGCAGTATTTCATCTCTTCTTATGGCTGAGTAATATTCCATTGTATATATGTACCACAGCTTCTTTAGCCAATCATCTATCGTAGGATACTTTGGCTACTTCCATCCATGTCCTGGCCACTGTGAATAATGCTGCTGTGAACATCAGTGTGAAAATATCATTTTGGATATGGGTTTTCAAGTCTTTGGGGTAAATTCCCAGTAGAGGGATTGCTGGATCATATGGTAAATCAATTCTTAGTTTTTTGAGGAACCTCCATACTGTTTTTCATAGTGGCTGTACCAATTTGCATTCCTACCAGCAGTGTATAAGGGTTCTTTTTTCTCCACATGCTCTGCAATGTTTGTTATTACTTGTTCTGTTGATTATAGCTATTCTAACAGGTGTGAGATCTCATTGTGGTTTTCATTTGCATTTCCCTAATAGCTAGTGATGTTGAGCATCTTTTCATATATTTGTTGGCCATTTGTATGTCTTCCAGGGAGAAGTGTCTATTCATGTCCTCTGCCCATTTTTTGATTGGATCACTTGTTTTTTTGTTGTTATTGAGTCATATGATTTCTTTGCATATTTTGGATATTAGGCCCTTATCGGAGATGTTGCTTGCAAATATATTTTCCCATTCAGATGGTTGTCTCTTTACCTGATGACAATTTCTTTTGCCGAGCAGAAGCTTTTTAGTTTGATGTAGTCCCATTCATTTATTTTAGCTTTTACTTTCCTTGATTATGAGGTCAAATTCATAAAATCCTCTTTAAATCCAAGGTCCTTGAGTTTAGTTCCTATATTTTCTTCTATGCATTTTGTTTCAGGTCTTATATTCAGATTCTTAATCCATTTTGAGTTAATTTTGGTGTGTGGTGATAGCCAACAGTCTAGTATTATTCTTTTGCAGATGGCCCTCCAATTTTCTCAGCACCATTTATTGAACAGGCTTTCCTTTCTCCACTGAATGTTTTTGGCTTTTTGTCAAAAATTATTTTGTTGTTAATACCTTGGTTTTGATTATTGTCGCTTTGTAGTATAATTTGAAGTCGGGCAGAGTGATGCCTCCAGCCTCGTTTTTTTTTCTCAGGATAGCTTTGACAATTCGGTGTGTTTTGTGCTTCCATACAAATCTGATGATTTCTTGTTCTATTTCTTTAAGAAATGCGGATGGGATTTTGATGGGGATTGCATTAAATCTGTATAATGCTTTAGGTAATATGGTCATTTTAACTATGTTGATTCTTCCAGTCTAAGAACACAGAATATCTTTCCATTTCTCTGTATCTTCTTTGATTTCTTTTAATAATAGTGTCTTGTAGTTTCTATTTTATAGGTCCTTCACATGTTTCGTTAAATTCTAGGTATTTTATTCTTTTTGTTGCAATTGCAAAAGGAATTATTTTTTGCACTTCTTTTTATGACACTTCATTATTAGAGTATAGGAACACTATGGATTTTTGAACATTGATTTTTGTATCCAGAGACTTTATTGTATTTGCTTATTGTTTCTAGTAGAGTTCTTGTGGAGTCTTTAGGGTTTTCTATATAGAGATTCATGTCATCTGCAAATAGTGACAGTTTGATTTCTTCATTTCCTATTTGGATGCCTTTTATATCTTTCTCTTGCATGATTGCATTCGCTAGGACGTCCAATATTATATTGAATAAGAGTGGCAATAGTAGACAGCCTTGCCTTGTTCCTGATGTTAGAGGGGAGGTTTTTAGTTTTTCACCATGAAGTATAATTTTGGCTGAGGTTTTGTCATAGAAGGCCTTTATTATGTTAAGGTACTTTTCTTCTATACCGATTTTGTTAAGTGTTTTGATCATAAATGGATGCTCTACTTGTCGAAGACTTTTTCTGCATCTATTGATATGATCATATGATTCTGATTTTTTAATTCATTTATGTGGTGTATCACATTAATCAATTTGCGTGTGTTCAACCATCTCTGAGCCTCTGGAATGAAGCCCACTTGATCGTGGTGTATAATCTTTTTAATATGTTGCTGTATTTGGTTCGCTAGTATTTTATTTAGGATTTTTTGCATCTGTGTTCATGAGAGATATTGGTCTGTAGTTTTCTTTTTTTGTGTTATCTTTACCAGGTTTTGGTATCAGAGTAATATTGGCCTCATAAATTGTATTTGGAAGTATTGCCTCCTCTTCAATTTTTGGAAGAGTTTGAGGAGAATAGGTAATAAGTCTTCTTTGAATCTTTAGTAGAATTCACTGGTGAAGCCATCTGGTACTCGACTTTTACTTTTTGTAGATTTTTGATGATTGTTGGAATTTCCATATTGTAGATCTGTCTATTTAGATTTTCCAGTTCTTCTTGATTCAGTCTAGGAAGATTGTATTTTTCTAAGTACGGTTCCATTTCTTCTAGGTTATTAATTTTGGTGTTACATACTTTTTCATAGTATTCTTGCATGATCCTTTGTATTTCTGTGATATCAGTCATAATTTCTCCTCTTTCATTTCTGATTTTATTCATTTGAATCCTTTGTCTTTTTTCTTGAGTGAGTCTAGCCAGGGGATTGTCAAGTTTATTAACCTTCTCAAAGAACGAGCTCTTTGTTGCATTCATTTTTAAATTTTTTTTGCTCTTTTCAATTTCATTTATTTCTGCTTTAATTTTGATGATTTCTTTCCTTCTGCTGACTTCAGGCTTATTTGTTCTTCCTTTTCTAGTTTTTAAGATGAAGTGTTCTGTTGTTTATTTGGACTCATTCTTGTTTTTGGAGATAGGCCTATAATGATATGAACTTTCCTCTTATGACTGCTTTTGCTGTGTCCCAAAAATTTTGATATGTTGTACTATCATTATCATTTGTTTCTATGTATCTCTTGATCTCTCTTTTTATTTCTTTCCTGACCCAGTTATTCTTCAGAAGCATGTTGTTTAATCTCCATGTATTTGTGGTTCTTCCTAATTTCTTTTTGCTGTTGATCTCCAGTTTCAAAGCCTTATGATCAGAGAATATGGTTAGTATGATTTCAACCGTCTTATATTTGTTGCGGCTATCTCTGTGTCCCAGTATGTGGTCGATTTTTGAGAATGTACCATGTGCACTAGAGAAGAACGTATAAGCAGCTGTTTTGGGATGGAAGGCTCTGTAAATGTAAATTATGTCCATTTGGTCTAATGTGTCGTTTAAGGATGTTATTTCCTTACTGATTTTCTGTTTGTATGATCTGTCCATATCTAACAGTAGGTTATGTAGATCCCCTACTATGATCATGTTTTGGTGTGTTTCTCCCTTTAGTTCTGTTAGTAATTGCTTTACATATTTCAGGGCTCCCTGATTGGTAACATAGATATTAATAAGTGTTATGTCTTCTTGGTACATGATTCACTTTATCATTATGAAGTGTCTCTCAATATCTTTCTTTACCTTTTCTATTTCGAAGTCTATTTTGTTCGATATTAGTACCGCTACTCCTGCTTTTCTCCGAATGCCATTTGCTTGAAATATTATTTTGCACCCTTTCACTTTGAGTTTATATTTGTCTTTGGAGCTGAGATTTGTCTCCTGAAGGCAGCGTATGGTTGAGTTTTGTTTATTGATCCATTGTGCACTCTGTGCTTTTTTATTGGTAAGTTCAGTCCTTTTCCATTTAGGGTAATTATTGTAATATGAGGTCTCCTTATAGCCATTTATCTTTTGCCTTCTGGTGGCTCAGTATTTCCATTGCTTCCTTGTCCTTGTGTTTCTGTTTTCTTTATTTTGGTTGGCTTTTGTGGGTTTTCTCTGTGGTTCTTTTTGTTTTATGTTATATACTTCAGTTCTGAATCTTTGGTGTGTGGTTACCATTATGAATATGAAAAGGATGGTTATAAATATACAGTCATTCCTTTTCTTCTGCATGTGCCTTATCTCCATTATCCTTTGCAAATTTGGATCTTTGAATCCTCCCCTTTTCAGTCATTGTTATCTCAATTTGTTTCTCTGTATGCTGAACATTCTTTACTATCTTGCTATAGCAATTCTCTTATTATTCAGTTTATAATGCCCTGTTCTTAGTATGGGTTTCACTCCTCAGCTTCTATTTGCCTGATAGTCACTTTACTCTTAATTATGTGGTTTTTTTTGTTATTGTGTTTTAGGTGAGCTGACCCCTTTCAGTATTCCTGTAGTGTAGGCCTCGTAATGTGGAATTCCCTCAATTTTTGTATGTCTGGAAAGGTCTTTATTTCTTCTTTATATCTAAAAGAGAGCTAAGCTTGATACATTATTCTAGGCTGGTAGTTCCTTTCACTTAGTAGTTTAAATATTTGATTCCACTCCTTTCTGGCTTGTAAGGTTTGCGTCGAGAAGTCTGAGGATAATCTAATGGGTTTTTCCTTTATAAGTTACTATTTTCTTCTCTCTGGGTGTCCTGAGAATTCTATGTTTGTCATTGATTTTTGATAACTTTAGTACAAAGTGTCTCGGTGAAGGCCTTTTTGGGTTGAGAATATTGAGCGTTCTGTTGACTTCTTGAATTCCAAGCTCCAGCTCCTTCCTTAGATTTGAGAAATTCTCATCCACTGTTTGTCTAAAAATGCTTTCTAGTCCCTGCTCCTTTTTCTCCCATTTGATAATGTCCATTATTCTTATGTTTTCTTTCCTAATGTCATCAGCCAGTTTTTGTATTTCTCTTTTATTATTTTTCATTCCTCTGTTTCTCCCTTCTACCTTCTGATTTATTTCTAGATTTGTCTTCAATATCACTGACCCTTTCCTTCATTTGGTCAACTCTATTTCCCATGCTTGCTATTTCATTTTTCAACTCGTGCAGTGTGTTCTTCATCCTTAGATTTTCTATTTCGTTCTTTTTGAGATTTCAATCTCCTTGCTCTGCTCATCTAGTTGTTTTTTTAGTTCCTGAAATTGTTGATGTGACTCGTTTCAGAACTCACTGAGTTTTTTCAGAAGTACCATTCTGAATTCTCTGTAATTTAATTCGCATATTTCTATGTTCTTAGGCTTATTTTCTGGAGATTTTGCTCTTTTTTTCTGAGTGCCTTGTCACCTTGGTTGTTCATGGTGTTTAATGGACTATATCTCCGCCTGGGCATGAATGAAAGTGTATTCTGCTGTTTTTCCAGAATGATTATATAAAGGTCTCTCTTTAGCCTGCTGCAAAGAAGGCGCTTTTCTTTTAGTTTCCAGTAGGTGGCGTCTAAGCCTCTTGGATACCTGCTTTGTAGAAAGCCCAAATAATATCTTTTTTTTTATTTTCTCGTAGATATTTAAACACGCTCACTACCCTTAGTTTCAGTCGCTGTCAGTGTCAGCGACAGTCTCAGATTCTCTGCGGTGTTTGGGCTCGGAAGGTATGGGATGAGGGGCCCTCTGGGTTGTGGGTATGGGGCTGCGGCTCAGCCAAAACAAGGCTGGTAAAAATCAACTGTTGTTTCTCTGTGGTCCCATCCCGCTTCTCTGCTTTTTGCCCTGGTGACTGGGCCCTGCTGCCGGCTGCGTGGAACTCAAAGCACTTCCA
>NW_011888789.1:12704401-12708608 GCF_000151845.1 Pteropus vampyrus
TAGAATTAAAATATCATAAACAAGATTGTCATGTATGGCCATGTAAATTTTGCATTGTACACCCTGTATAACCCTGTGTTTTGGTCCTTATGAAAGTAATTGTTAGAGAGAAAAATTTTGTGCTAAGTAAAACTGACACAAATATGCATAGTTTATGCAAGAGGTATATGGCAGTCTTAGTTGTTCACAGTACATGTTCTCCTCGTCTTCTCTCATTAAAAAAAAAAAAAAAGAAATAAACCCTTAAGAGTTTAGCTGGGCATGTAAAAAAAGGACTACATTTCTCAACTTCCCTTTCATTTAGGTACAGTTCTGTGATAAAATTATGGCTAATGATGTGTAAGCAGATATAAAATGTGTCACATCTGGATTGAGTTCTAAAGGAAGTGGTGGGGGGGCGGGCTCATTCTCTTTCTTTTTTTCTTTCTTTCTGGCTGCATTGTGGACATGTTGATACATATAGTCCACAAGGATGAGGATGATACCATGTGTGACAGAGCAATAAGTTTGAATGAATCTTACTCCCAACGAATTTAGAGACTAAAACCACCATCTTCAGACTTTATGTGAGAGAGAAATAAGATCTAATTTTGTTTAATCCAGTATAATCTTGTCTGTTATAGCTTCTAATCCTATGTTCAAAATAATACAGGAATAAAATGTACTATGAAATGAAGGTGCAGCACCAAAATATTAAATGCTATCACATATATGTATATAATTTAAAACAAAATTTTATTACATACTAAAATTTTATTCTGTCTGAGAACTTCAGAGGGTAATTTATAGTGGTTTAGATTACCCACTAGGGTGCACAGTGTTAGTTCTCTGCCATTATCTCCTCAGATCCTTTTTTTATTGTATTCTTGTGCATATAGGGAAGGATGGCGGGACCCTCTGGCTTTGGTTGTGCTTTTGCTTTTAACATCTAGAATCTGTAACTATTTAAAAAAAATTTATTTATACTTAAACATTTATTTTCTTTCAGTTTTATTGAAAAATGTATTATTTTAAAGAATTCAATATAAGTATATATTACAAAATGATCACAATAAGTCTAGTTAACATCCATCACCACACATAGCTCAATATCATTAATCATCAAGGAAATATAAATCAAAACCACAATGAGATATATCACTTCACACCTGTTAAAATGGCTATTATCAAAAGACAAGAAATAACAAATGTTGGTGAGAATGTGGAGAAAAGGGAACTCTTGTCAGCTATTGATGGGAATGTAAATAGGTGCAGCCACTATGGAAAACAGTATGATGGTTCCTCAGAAAATTAAAAGTAAAACTACCATATGATTCACAATTCTACTTCTGGGTATATGTCCATAGGAAATTAAGTCAGTATCTTGAAGAGATATCTACACTTATGTGTTCACTGCAATTTTATTCAGAATAGCTAAGATATGGAAACAACCTAAAATTCCATTGATGGATGAAAGGTAGGAAAAATGTGACACAAACGCACATACACATATAAAATGATATATTATTCAGCCTTAAAAATGAAGGAAATCCTGCCATTTGTGACAACATAGAAGAACATGGAAGACATGTTAAATGAAATAAGCCAGACATAAAAAGACAAATTCTGCAAGATTTCATATATGTGGAATCTAAAATAGTCAAACTCATAGATGCAGAAAGTAGATGGTAGTTTCCAGGATCTGGAGACAAGGAAAACTGGGGAAGTATTGGTCAAAGGGTACAGAGTTTCAGTTATGTAAGATGAAGTGCTGGAGATTTAATATACAGTAATATGTCTATAGTTAACAACACTGCATTGTAAACTTGAAATTTGCTGAGAGTGTTGATCTTAGGTGTTCTCACCACACACACACACACAAGAAAATGGTAACTATGAGATGGTTATGGTAATTAGCTTTATTATGCCAGTCATACACATCATCTTATACCTTAAATATATAATTCTTATTTTTCAATTATATGTCAATAAAAATAGACAAAAGATTTAAAAGTTTAGAATAAACAATTTATCAAAGTTTTTATGTTTTTTTTTGTTTGTTTTTAAATACTGTTTTTCTATTTTCTAGTCAGAACCAGCCATTTCAGACTTAATTCCTCTTTATCTAGAAATGCATATTGTGGTGGACAAAGTTTTGGTATGTATATATATATGTATATATATATATTTTTTACTTTTAAAATTTGGTATGACTAAATGACTAGAAAGGAATTTAAAGATTACAGTGGTATTTGCATGTCAAAGACAGAACAGTGGAAAAATTTGCAATCTGAAAAACTACATATTTAAAATTATACTAGTTTTATTTGAAATCTTTACATAATATAATACTGTATAAAAATGACCTTTTTCATGATACTTTACATCTTTAGGGCTTCTGAATCCACAATATTTTTTAATGGTGATATTTGTTTTTAGTGACGTTCTTTAAGTTTTTCATTCTTGTTTGCACTTGAAGAGTAGTAGTACAGAGAATGTTTTGCCCTATAAAATATTTATTGGCACAAAAGTGATGATGGCATAGTTATTTGTGGGAACTGCTTACATTAATGTGTCAAGATTATTTTTTTAGTAGTTTTTAACGGTGCACCTGTTCCAGTTTGTTGTTTATGTAGTCTAAATGCACCTCTGGATCCCTGATTCTCATAAACAATTTTTGGAACTCTGAACGTCAGGACCTTGTGGTGATAACTTATTTTCACTCAACTGGGTGTGGTTTCATTTCCCCTATTCAAAGATTTCAGAAAACAGGATAAAAATACACTATCCAGGTTTTGCTTTGATGATAAGCATTGATTGGATTGTCATACTTATGGAATACCACAGAGAATATAAATTATATGCACTATTAATTCTTTTAAAAAAATTTTTAATTCAGTTTATTGGGGTAACATTGGTTAATACAATTATATAATTTTCAGGTGTACATTATCCTTTGACATCTGTATATTCTATTGTGTATTTACCACCCACAGGTCCAGTTTCCTTCAGCTACCATATATTTGATCCCCTTTACTCACTTCACCCTCCCGCTAAACCCTATATATGACCCCCTTAACCCCGTCTACCTCCCTGCTCCTCTCCCACCCCACTAGTAACCATTAGTCTATAGTCCTCTGATAACCACTAGTCTATAGTACATGTCCATGAGTCTCTGTTTGTTTGTCCTGCTCATTTGTTGCTTTCAGGTTTATATCTCACATATAAGTGATATCATCTGATTTTCAACTTTTTCAGTCTGGCTTATTTCGCTTAGCATGAATATCTCAAGGTCCATCCAGGTTGTCGCAAATGGCAGTATTTCATTTCTTTTTTATGGCTGAGTAATATTCCATTGTATATATGTATCACAGCTTCTTTAGCCAATCATCTATCGTAGGACACTTTGGCTACTTCCATCCATGTCCTGGCCACTGTGAATAATGCTGCTGTGAACATCAGTGTGAAAATATCATTTTGGATATGGGTTTTCAAGTCTTTGGGGTAAATTCCCAGTAGAGGGATTGCTGGATCATATGGTAAATCAATTCTTAGTTTTTTGAGGAACCTCCATACTGTTTTTCATAGTGGCTGTACCAATTTGCATTCCTACCAGCAGTGTATAAGGGTTCTTTTTTCTCCACATGCTCTGCAATGTTTGTTATTACTTGTTCTGTTGATTATAGCTATTCTAACAGGTGTGAGATCTCATTGTGGTTTTCATTTGCATTTCCCTAATAGCTAGTGATGTTGAGCATCTTTTCATATATTTGTTGGCCATTTGTATGTCTTCCAGGGAGAAGTGTCTATTCATGTCCTCTGCCCATTTTTTGATTGGATCACTTGTTTTTTTGTTGTTATTGAGTCATATGATTTCTTTGCATATTTTGGATATTAGGCCCTTATCGGAGATGTTGCTTGCAAATATATTTTCCCATTCAGATGGTTGTCTCTTTACCTGATGACAGTTTCTTTTGCCGAGCAGAAGCTTTTTAGTTTGATGTAGTCCCATTCATTTATTTTAGTTTTTACTTTCCTTGATTATGAGGTCAAATTCATAAAATCCTCTTTAAATCCAAGGTCCTTGAGTTTAGTTCCTATATTTTCTTCTATGCATTTTGTTGTTTCAGGTCTTATATTCAGGTGCTTAATCCATTTTGAGTTAATTTTGGATGTGTGGTTATGATAGACAACAGTCTAGTTTCATTCTTTTGCAGATGGCTTTCCA
>NW_011888789.1:12708681-12710763 GCF_000151845.1 Pteropus vampyrus
TTTTTTTTTTTATATTTCTTTGAGAATGCTGATGAGATTTTGATGGGGATTGCATTAAATTTGTGTAATGCTTTAGGTTATTTTAACTATGTTGATTCTTCCAATCCAAGAACATGGAATATTTTTGCATTTCTTTGTATCTACTTTGATTTCTTTTAATAGGGTCTTATAGTTTTAATTATATAGGTCCTTAACTTGTTTCATTAAATTTATTCTTTTTGTTTTAATTATATAGTTCCTTAACTTCTTTCATTAAATTTATTCTTTTTGTTGCAATTGCAAAAGGAATTATTATGTTTTTAACTTCTTTTTGACACTCCATTATTAGAGTAGGGGAACGCTATGGATTTTTGAACATTGCTTTTGTATCCAGAGATTTTACTATATTTGCTTATTGTTTCTAGTAGTGTTCTTGTGGAGTCTTTAGGGTTTTCTATTTAGAGAATCATGTCATCTGCAAATGGTGACAGTTTGATTTCTTTGTTTCTTATGTAGATGCCTTTTATATCTTTCTCTTGCCTGATTGCACTCACTAGGACCTCTAATGTTATATTGAATAAGAGTGGTGATAGTGGACAGCTTTGCCTTGTTCCTAATCTTTGAAGGAAGGTTTTTAGCTTTTCACCATAAAGTATAATTTTGGCTGAGGGTTTGTTATAGATGGCCTCCAGGTACTTTTCCCCTAAACCGATTTTGTTAAGTGTTTTGATCATAAATGGATGCTATACTTGTCGAAGGTGTTTTCTGCATCTATTGATATGATCATATGATTCTTATTTTTTAATTTGTTTATGTGGTGTATCATATTAATCGATTTGCATGTGTTGAACCATCCCTGAACCTCTGGGATGAAGCCCACTTCATCATGGTGTATAATCTTTTTAATATGTTGCTGTATTTCGTTCACTCGTATCTTATTTAGGATTTTTGCATGCGTGTTCATGAGAGATATTGGTCTGTAGTTTTTTTTGTGTTATCTTTACCACGTTTTGTCTTAGAGTAATATTGGCCTTATAAAATGAATTGGGAAGTATTGCCTCCTCCTCAATTTTTCGCAAGAGTTTGAGGAGAATAGGTAATAAGTCTTCTTTGAATCTTTGGTAGAATTCACTGGTGAAGCTATCTGGTCCTGGATTTTTAGTCTTTGGTTAGTTTTTGATGATTGTTGGAATTTCTGTATTGCAGATCTGTCTATTTAGATTTTCCAGTTCTTCTTGATTCAGTCTAGGAAGACTGTATTTTTCTAAGTACTGTTCCATTTCTTCTAGGTTATTAATTTTGGTGTTATATACTTTTTCATAGTATTTTTGCATGATCCTTTGTATTTCTGTTATCAGTCATAATTTCCCCTCTTTCATTTCTGATTTTGTTTATTTGAATCCTTTGCCTTTTTTCTTGAGTGAGTCTATCCAGGGGTTTGTCAAGTTTATTAACTTTCTCAAAGAACCAGGTATTGTTGCATTTACTTTTTCTGTTTTGTTTGTTTGTTTTTAGTTTCATTTATTTTGCTCTAATTTTCCTGATTTCTTTCCTTCTGCTGACATTAGGCTTCATTTGTTTTTCTTTTTCTAGTTTTTTAACATGAAACATTAGGTTGTTTATTTGGACTCATTCTTGTTTTTGAAGATAGGCCTGTAATGATAGGAACTTTCCTCTTATGACTGCTTTTGCCGTGTCCCAAAAGTTTTGATATGTTGTACTATCATTATCATTTGTTTGTATGTATCTCATGATGTCTCTTTTTATTTCCTCCCTGACCTGGTTATTCTTCAGTAGCATGTTGTTTAGTCTCCATGTATTTGTGGTTCTTCCTGATTTCTTTTTGCTGTTGATCTCTAGTTTCAA
Source organism: Pteropus vampyrus (assembly GCF_000151845.1). Lineage (NCBI taxonomy): Eukaryota > Metazoa > Chordata > Mammalia > Chiroptera > Pteropodidae > Pteropus > Pteropus vampyrus. Next base: position 12,710,527 of record NW_011888789.1, read on the forward strand.
AGCCTTATGATCAGAGAATATAGTTGGTATGATTTCAATCGTCTTATATTTGTTGCGGCTTTCTCTGTGTCCCAGTATGTGGTCGATTTTTGAGAATGTACCATGTGCACTAGAGAAGAACGTATAAGCAGCTGTTTTGGGATGGAAGGCTCTGTAAATGTAAATTATGTCCATTTGGTCTAATGTGTCGTTTAAGGATGTTATTTCCTTACTGATTTTCTGTTTGTATGATCTGTC
>NW_011888789.1:12710813-12712789 GCF_000151845.1 Pteropus vampyrus
TTGGTCTAATGTGTCGTTTAAGGATGTTATTTCCTTACTGATTTTCTGTTTGTATGATCTGTCCATATCTAACAGTAGGTTATATAGATCCCCTACTATGATCATGTTTTGGTGTGTTTCTCCCTTTAGTTCTGTTAGTAATTGCTTTACATATTTCAGAGCTCCCTGATTGGGAACATAGATATTAATAAGTGTTATGTCTTTTTGGTGCATGGTTCCCTTAATCATTATGAAATGTCTCTCAGTATCTTTCTTCACATTTTTTCCCCTCTTTAATATCCCCCTTCACCACTACCGCCGTTACACTCCTAACCTATGGATGTTGCCATTTCCCCTTAAGAACTGGATTTCTGAAGGCAGGACGTCTCCTCCCACATGCTCGCAGAATGCACCCAGAGCCTGGTGCCCCCGAGGTGCCTGGCACACCCACGGTATGGTCTGTGACTCCACCTGAGGCATGAACCTAGGACCTTCTGCGTGTAAAGCAGACGTGCTAACCACTATGCTGTGGAGCCGTCCCCCTTTCTTTACCTTTTTTGTTTTGAAGTCTTTTTCATCTGATACGAGTACTGCTACTCCTGCTTTTCTCTGAATTTGCTTGAAATATTATTTCCCACCCTTTCACTTTGAGTCTATATTTGTCTTTAAAGCTGAGATGTGTCCTCTGAAGGCAACATATGGTTGGGTTTTGTTTTCTGATCCATTGTGCACTCTGAGCCTTTTTATTGGTAAGTTCAGTCCTTTTCCATTTAGGGTAATTATTGAAATATGAGGCCTTCTTATAGCCATTTTTTCTTTGCTTTCTGGTGGCTTGGTGTTTCCATTGCTGACTTGTTCTTGTGATTCTATATCTTTATTTTGGCTGGCTTTTGTGGGTTTTCCCTCTGGTCATCTTTTTTTTTTATATTTATTGGGGTAACATTGATTAATACAATTATATATTTTTCAGGTGTATATTATAATTTAACATCTATATATTCTATTGTGTGATTATCACCCAAAGTCCAGTTTCCTTCAGCTACCATATATTTGATCCCCTTTACTCACTTCACCATCCCCCTACCCCTGTTTCTTTGACCCCCTTTATCCTATCTCTCCTTTCCTCCCCCACCCCCTACCCTATGGTAACCACTACTCTATTATCCATGTCCCTGAGTCTCTGTTTGTCCTATTCATTTGTTGGTTTTAGGTTTATAGCCCACATATAAGGGATATCATGTGATTTTCAACTCTTTCAGTCTGGGTATTTCACTTAGCATGTTTATCTCGAGGTCTATCCATGTTGTCGCAAATGGCAGTATTTCATTTCTTTTAATGGCTGAGTAATATACCATTGTATATATGTGCCACAGCTTCTTTAGCCAGTCATCTATCATAGGATATTTCAGTTGCTTCCATGTCTTGGCCACTGTGAATAATGCTGCTGTGAACATCAGTGAGCAAATATCATTTTGGATATGTGTTTTCAAGTCTTTGGAAACCCAGTAGAGGGATTGATGGATCATATGGTAGATGAATTCTTAGTTTTTTGAGGCAACTCCATATTGTTTCCCATAGTGACCGTATCGATTTGCAGTCCTACCAGCAGTGTATGAGGGTTCCTATTTCTCTGCATCCTCTGTGACGTTTGTTATTACTTGTCCTGTTGATTATAGTTATTCTAACAGGTCCGAGATGATATCTCTTTGTGGTCTTTATTTGCATTTCTCTAATAGCTAGTGATATTGAGCATCTTTTCATATATTTGTTGGCCATTTGTATATCCTTCAGGGAGAACTGTCTGTTCAGGTCTTCTGCTCATTTTTTGATTGATAGTTTAGTTTTTTGTTGTTATTGAGTCATATGACTTCTTTGTATATTTTGGATGTTAGGCCCTTATCAGAACTGTTGCTTGCAAATATATTTTCCCATTTGGATGATTGTCTCTTTACCTTGTTGACAATTTCTTTTGCTGAGCAGAAGCTTTTTAGTTTGAT
>NW_011888789.1:12714599-12723873 GCF_000151845.1 Pteropus vampyrus
TCATTCTTTGTTTCCTCTCTTCTTCCTTCTGATTTATTTTTAGATTTCTGTCTTCAATATCACTGATTCTTTCCTCTATTTGGTCGACTTTGTTTCCCAAGCTTTTGATTTCATTTTTCAACTCTTGCAGTGTGTTCTTCCTCTCCAGAAGTTCTGTTTGGACTCTCAGTTCTGTTTCATTGGTCTGTGCATCTATTTTTCTGCCAATAACATGCTGTTTTGATCATTGTAGCTTTGTAGTGTAATTTGAAGTCAGGCAGTGTGATACCTTTGGCTTTGTTCTTTTTTCCTCAGGATTTCTCTGGGTATTTGGGCTCTTCTGTGATTTCATATAAATATGATATCTTTTTGATTTATATCTTTAAAAAATACCATTGAGATTTTAATGGGGATTGCATTAAATTTGTGTATTGCTTTGGGTAGTATGGCCATTTTAACTGTGTTGATTTTTACAATTCCCGAACATGGAATATCTTTCCATTTCTTTGTGTCTTCTTCAGTTTTTTAAAATAATGCCTTGTTGTTTTCAGTATATAGTTCCTTCACATTGTTTAAGTTGCAGAAAGAATTGTTTTATTTCTTTTTCTGAAGTTTTATTGTTAATATATAGGAATGCAATGGATTTTTGTACATTCATTTTTGTATCCTGCAACTTTCCTTATTTGAATTTCATCCTAAGGTAATGGAGAGTCATTAGAACATTTTAAGCAGAGAGTGACATGTTCATGCTTTCATTTTAGAATCACCATTTTTGTAATAGTGTAGGAAATGGATTGCTTGTGATAAAATTAGAGAATGAGGAACCATTTAAGAGATTATTTAAATATTCAAGTAAAAATTTATAAATTAGGAATAGAAAGAAAAGAACAATTGAAAAAGTTACTGAGGAGGTTGAACTAGAAGGACTTGTAAATTGATTTGATTTAGTCATTCACTTAATAAATTTATTGTGCATATTCTAGATGCCAGATACTGTTCTGTTTATTGGGGCTACAAAAGTGAACAAAACAGAAAAAATTCTGTTCTCATGGAACATGTAGCATAATAAATGTGGGAGGTCATAGATGATGATATTATTAGCTGTAGTAGTGAAAATGTAAATAGGAGCAGATTTTTGAGGAAGTATAATAAGTTTAGTTTTGGATATGTTTAATCTTAGGGTCTTGTGGAACATCAAAGGGATAATATACTTCAGAGATATGATTTATAGATCTGGGATTTGACTCTGGCACATTCCACAGGACTTATTCAGATTTTAGCAGTCGTATATACATTCATGTGTGTGTGTGTATTTCATTTTATGCTATGGTAGTCTTGTGTAACTCATAACCACAGTCAAGACATGCAATAGTTCCATAACCACACGACTCTCTTACATTATCCCTTTATAATCATACCCATCTCTCCCCCTTTCTACACTTATTAACCCTTGCAATTACTAATCTGTTCCGTATCTATATGATTTTAGCAGTATTGCATAAATTTTATCATGCTGTATGTATCCTTTTGAGATTTCTTTTATACTCAGTGTAATTTTCTTGAAGTTTATGCAAGCTGGTTTATATATAAAAAGTTCATTCCCTTTTTATTACTGAGTAGTATTCCATGGTATGAATGTATTATAGTTTGTTTAACCAGTTAACCACTGAAGGATATATGAGTTTTGAGCTCTTATAAATAAAGCTGTTATAAACATTTATGGGTAGGGTTTTTTTGGAAGTGTTTAGGTTAAATGTTCTGGAGTGCAATTGTTAGGTTATATGGTAATTTTAAAAGTTACTTATTAGGCTGTACGCCAGCATGTATGAGTGATTCAAACTTACATTTTTTTTTATTTGTTGCTGGCTTATTTTGAACTGTTCTAACCCAGAGCAGCCTCAACCTGTGAAAGCAGATGGAGAGTAAATCTCAAACATATCACATAACAAATTTGTATTTATTTATTTATGTATTTATGTATTTATATTTAAAATTAATTTTGGTTTTTTTTCCAGTATGATTACTTGGGCTCTGATAGCATGATAGTAACAAATAAAGTCATTGATATTATTGGCCTTGTAAATTCAGTAAGTATTTTTCTTTTCATTCTACTTAGAAAAATCATACTAGTTTTGAAATTAAAATTTTCATTAACTTGATTGTTATTTCTAAGTAATAAAGTCATCCACATAAACTAAGTGTGGATTCGTCAAAACATTGAATTAATTTGTTGGTCATGTAAAGTAACATAAAGATTAATTTTTCATGTATTTATCTCTTCTATTTTTAGGTGTTTGCCCAATTTAAAGTTACTATTGTGTTGTCATCATTGGAGTTGTGGTCAGATATAAATAAAATTTCTACAGTTGGTGAGGCAGACGAATTATTGCATAGATTTTTAAAATGGAAAAAGTCTTATCTTACCCTAAGGCCTCATGATATTGCATATCTATTCATGTAAGAATAATGTTTCAGTATTCTTAGAAAACAAAGATCTGCGATAATGATATAGCTTTGTTTAGGGAATTATTGTTCATTTCTGACCATTCCAAAGGGGAAGTGAGGTTTAATAGAAATGGATAATGGAGAAAAAGTTTTCCAGCAAGCAGAAGCTAAAGGCTATCATAACCATATCATGAATGATTCTACAAGAATGTCAGAGACATCTTTAACTGAAAGGAAAGGGTGCTAATTAATAACAGGAAATCATATGAAAATATAAATCTCACTGGTATACACACACACACACACACACACACACACACACACACACACATCCAGACTAATCTAATGTTGTAAAGGTGGGGGGGGGGAGTTAATCACTTGTAAAGCTTCTATGATGGTTAAAAGACCAAAGTAGTAAAAATTCTCATAGCTACAATAATTTGTTAAGGGATGCACAAGTTAAATATAAATTGTGACATCGAAAACAAAACGTGGGAATGGTGAGAGTAAAAACGTAGTTTTAGAATGTATTTAAACTGAAGTTGTTTTAATCTAAAATATACTGTTACAAATATAACTTGTTTTATGTAGGCCTCATGGTAGCCACAAAGCCATAACCCATAGGATAGACACAAAAGATAAGATTAAAGGAATCTAAGCATACTATTACAAAAATTATCAACTCTCAAGGGAAGAGAGTAAGAGAAGAGGAAATGAACAGAGGAATTACAGAACATCTAGAAAACGATGAATAAAATAGTATTAAGTACATAGCTTTCAATAATTACTTTAAATATAAAAAGACTAAATTTTCTAGGTAAAAGACAGAGCAGGTGAGTGGATTAAAAACAAGACCCATCTATATGCTACCTACAAGAGACTTGCTTGAGATGTAAGGATTCACACAGACAGAGTGTGAAGAGATAGAACAAGATATTCCATGGAAATGGAAACCAAAAGAAGTCTGGGGTAACTTATATAAGACAAAATCGACTTTAGACAAAGACTGTACTAAGTGAGAAAGAAGGTCATTATATAATGTTAAGGGGATCAATCCAAATAAATATATTCCTTTTATTTTTCTTGCCTAATTGCTCTGGCTAGGACTTCTAATAATATACTGAATAATGGTGGTCAGAGTGGGCATCCTTGTCTGTTCCTGATCTTAGAGGAAAAGCTTTCTGTTTTTCATTTTTGAGTATGATATCAGCTGTAGACTTATCATATATAGCTTTTATTATGTTGAGGTATGTTCTCTCTTCACCCGCTTGGTTGAGAGTTTTTAAAATGGATTTAGATTTTCTCTAATGCCTTTACTGTATATATTGAGATGATCATATGTTGTTTATCCTTAATTTTGTTAATGCGGATTATCACTTTGTTGATTTCAGATGTTGAATCATCTTTGCATTGCTGGAATAATCCCACTCGATCATGGTGTATGATCCTTTTATTTTTATTTTATTTCATTTTTTATTTTCAGTTTTGCATTTCTTTATTAAAATAATTGGGATGACATTGATTATAAAATCAAATAAATTTTGAGTGCACAATTCAACAGTATGTTATATATATATATGTAATGTTATACATATATGTGTGTGTGTGTGTGTGTGTGTATGTATGTGTATATATATATATATTCACCACCCAAAGTTAAATTTCCTTCTGCCACCAGATAATTGACTGCCTTACCCCTTTTTTCTTCCTCCTCTCCTCTTTTCTCTGGTAACCATAAGTCCACTGTCCATATCCATGAGTTTCTGTTTGTTTGCATGTTTGTTTGTTACTTTTATTTTTATATCCCACATATGAGTGAAATCATATGGTTCTCAACATTTTCTGTCTTATTTTGCTTAGCATGATAATCTGAAGATACATCTATGTCATAGCAAATGGCAGTACTTTACCTTTTCTTAGGATGAGTAATATTCCATCGTATATATGTACCACATCTTCTTTATCCAGTCATCTGTCATAGGACACTTTGGTTGCTTCCATGTCCTGGCTACCGTGAATAATGCTGCTATGAACATCAGGGTGTATATATCTTTGTGGACCAATGTTTTCAGGTTTTTTGGGTAAATACCCAGAAGAGGGCTTGCTGGGTCATATGGTAATTCATTCTTAGTTTTTTAAGGAGCTTCCATACTGTTTTCCATGGTGATTGTACCAATTTACATTCCTAGCAGTAGTGTATGAGTGTTCGTTTTCCCCACAGCTTCTCCAATACTCTTATTATTTGTCCTGTTGATGATAGCCATTCCAACAGGTGTGAGATTGTATCTCATTGTGGTTTTGATTTGTGTTTCCCTAATAGCTAGTGAAGTTAAGCATATTTTCATGTCCGTTGGCCATTTGTATGTCTTCCAGGAAGAAGTGTCTGTTCAGGTCCTCTGCCCATTTTTTAAATTAGATTTTTTTTGTTGAGTTTTTTGAGTTCTTTATATATTTCGAATAATAGGCTCTTATCAGAGGTGTTGTTTGTAAATATATTCTCCCATTTGGATTGTTGCCACTTGTCTTATTGATGGTTTCTTTTGCTGTGTGGAAGCTTCTTAGTTTGCTATAGTCTCATTTATTTATATTTGCTTTTACTTCACTTGCTTTTGAGGCCAAATTCATAAAATCCTCTCGAAGACCAAGATCCAGAAGTTTCGTACCTATGTTTTCTTCTATGCAATTTAATGTTTCAGGTCTTATATTCAGGTCTTTGATGATCCATTTTGAGTTAATTTTGGTGTATGGTGATAGAAGTTTCATTCTTTTGCATGTGGCTTTCCAGTTTTACCAGGACTATTTATCGAAGAGGCTTTTCTTTCTCCATCATAAGTTTTTGGCTCCTTTGTCGAAAATTATTTGCCCTTAAATATGGAGGTTTACTTCTGGACTCTCAATTCTGTTTCATTGGTCTGTGTGTGTTTTTCAGCCAACACCTGTTATTTTGATCATTGTTGCTTTGTAGTGTAATTTTAAGTTAGGCAAAGTGATACCTTTGGCCTTGTTCTTTTTTCTCAGGATTTCTTTGGGTATTCAGGCTCTTTTGTGATTCCATACAAATCTGATAGTTTTTTGTTCTATTTCTTTAAAAGATGCCATTGGTATTTTGATTAATATTGCATCAAATCTGTGTAATGCTTTAGGTAATACGGTCATTTTTTCCCCTTCCTCTTTAATCCCCCCTGCCCCGCCCCTTACACCCCTGACCCATGGATATTGCCGTTTCCCCTTAAGAACTGAATTTCTGAGGGCGGAGTGTCTCCTTCCACATGCTCACAATGTGTATCAGGGGTCTGGCACCCTGAGGTATGGCCCACCCAGGGTATAGGGCACCTGGGGTATGGTCCATGGCTCCACCTGGGGCGTGAGCCCAGGACCTTCTGCATGCAAAGCAGATGTGCTACCCACTACACTAAGGAGCCAGCCCTGGAAATATTGTCATTTTAACTATGTTGATTCTTCCAATTCAAGAACATGGAATATCTTTCCATTTCTTTGTGTCTTCTTCAATTTTTTTTAATAATGTCTTATAATTTTCAGTATAGGTCCTTCTCTTGTTTCATTAGATTTTGTTCCCTAGGTATTTTACTCTTTGTTGCAGTTGCAAAAGGAATTTTTTTAAAAATTATTTTTCTGAAAATTTTTTGTTAGAATATAGAAACATTATGGATTTCTGAACATTGATTTTGTATCCTGAAACTTTACTATATTTGTTTGTTATTTCTAATAGGTTTTTAGTGGAGTTTTTTAGGGTTTTCTATATAGAAAATCATGTGATCTGCAAAAAGTGACAGTTGGAGATCTTCATTTCCTATTGGGATACCTTTTATTTCTTTCTCTTGCCCGATTGCTCTAGCTAGGACTTCCTAAACAATATTGAATAATAGTGGTAATAGCAGACAGACTTGTGTTGTTCCTGATCTTAGAGGAAAGGTTTTTAGTTTTTCAACATTAATTATCATGTTAGCTTAGGGTTTGACATATATGGCCTTTATTATGTTGAGATACTTTCCTTCTATACCTATTTTATTATGTATTTTAATCATAAATGGATACTGTATCTTGTCAAGTGCTTTTGGTACATCTATTGATGTGATCATATGCTTTTATTTTTTATTTTGTTTATGCAGTGTATCACATTAATCAATATGTATATGTTATACCTTCCTGTTCCCCTAGGATGAAGCCCATTTGATCAGGGTGTATAATCTTTTTCGTGTGTAGTTGTATTCAATTTGCTAGTATTTTATAGAGGATTTTTGCATCTGTGTTCATGAGAAATATTGATCTATAGTTTTCTGTTTTCGTGTTATCTTTACCAGGTTTTGGTATCAGGGTAATGTTGGCCTTATAAAATGTGTTAGGAAGTATTGAATATTCTTTAAATTTTTTGGAAAAGTTGGAAAAGAATAGATATTAATTTTTTTTTTTTTGAATAGTAGGATTCACTGGTGAAACCATCTGGTCCTGGACTTTTACCTTTGGGGAGATTTTTAACAATTGTTTCAATTTCCATACTGTTCATCAGTATATTTAGATTTTCCAGTTCTTTATGATTCAGTCTAGGAAGGTTGTATATTTCTAAGAACTTGTACATTTCTTCTAGGTTATTAAATTTAGTAGCATATAATATTTATAGTATTCTTGTATGACCCTTTATATTTTAGTGTTATCTCTGTTGTAACTTCTTTCATTTCTGGTTTTGTTTATTTGGGTATTTTCTCTTTTTTCCTTAGTGAATCTAGCCAGGGATTGGTCAGTTTTATTAATCTTCTCAAAGAAACAGCTTTTTTGTGCAGTAATTTTTTTCAATTGTTTTTTTTTTTTTTGTTCTCAATTTCATTTCATTCTGCTCTAATTTTTATTATATTATTCCTTCTGCTGACCTTGGGCTTCATTTGTTCTTTTTTTTTTAGTTTTAGTTTTTTAAGATTTGATATTAGTTTTTTTTTTTTTAAATTTGGGATCATTTTTGTTTCTTGAGATAGGATGATATGAACTTTCCTCTTACTACTTCTTTTGCTATGTCCCAAAAGTTTTGATGTGTTATATTTTCATTTTCATTTGTTTATATGTATCTCTTGATCTCTTCTTTTCTTTCTTGTATGAGTCAGTCTTTCTTTAGTAGCATGTTGTTTAATCTTCATGTATTTATTGTTCTTCCTACTTTCTTTTTACAGTTGATCTCCAGTTTCAAAACATTATAGTCAGAGAATATGCTTGGTATAATTTCAATCTTAAATTTGTTGAGGCTAGTTTTGTGTCCCAACATATGGTCTATCCATGAGAATGTTCCATGTGCACTAGAGAAGAATGTATAAGCTGCAGTTTTGGCATGAAAGGCTCTGTAATGTCAGTTATTCTCAATTGGTCTAATATGTCATTTAAGGATAATATTTTCTTATTGATTTTTTGTTTGGATGATCTATTTATAGCTGACAGTTGGGTATTTAGGTCTCCTATTATAATTGTGTTTTTGTCAGTTTCTCCCTATAGTTCTGTTAGTAGTTGCTTTATATAATTTGGTGCTCCCTGATTGGGAACATAAATATTGATAAGTGTTAGGTCTTCTTGATGTATGGTTCCCTTTATCATTATGAAGTGTCTATCATTGTTTCTTGTTACTTTTTTTTTATCTTAATGTATGTTTTGTGAGATATAAGTATGGCTACACCCACTTTTCTCTAGATGCCATTTGTTCAGAGAATACTTTTCTACCCTTTCACTTTGAGTCTATGTTTGTTTGCAACTGGGTTGTGTTTCTTATAGGCAGTGTATGGTTCGGTTTTGTCTTTTGATCCAGTCTGCTACCCTATTTCTTTTTATTGGTGAGTTCAGTCCATTTACATTTAGGGTGATTGTTGAAATATGAGGTCTTCTTATAGCCATTTTATATTTTGTTTTGAGATGGCTTGATCTCATTGTTTCTTTGTCCTTGTATTTCTGTCTGTTATTTTAATTTGGTGTTGTTTTGTTTTATTCCCTTTGTTCTCTCTTGTTTTATGTTATGTATCTCAGTTCTAGATTTTTTATGTGTAGTTACCATTAAGTTTATGAAAGGATAGTTTCATATATACAGTAGTCCATTTTCTTCTGCATGCACCTTTTCTCCATTCCCCTTTGCATATTTGAATCTCTACTCCTTCTATTTTCTGTTTTTGTTGTCTCAAATTATTCCTATATATACTATACATTCATTTCTAAGTTGCAATAGCTGTTGTCATCTCTTTTTTCAAGTGGTTTTTTTTTTTTTCGGTCTGTAATTAGTATGGAATATTTCAGTTTATAACACCTTGTTTTTAATAAGGGTTGTAATATCCTGTTTCTGTCTGCCTCTTAGTTATTTTACTCATAGTTATGTATTTTTGTATGTCTGAAAATGTCTTTATTTCTCTTCATATCTAAAGGGGGAATTTGCTGGATATATTATTCTTAGGTAGTAATTTCTCTCTTTCAATAATTTGAATATTTGATTCCACTCCCTCCTAACTTGTGAAGTTTGTGCTGAAAAGTCTGATGTTTAGAAGTACGATCTTTAATTCTGTCATTTAAATCGTATATTTCTATAATTTTAATTTTATTTTCTCGAGTTTTATTTTCTTTCTAAGCCACCTTGTCACCTTAGTTGTTCACAGTGTTTGAGGAGTTATTTTTTCTGGTATGTAGGGGAAATATACTCTGCTTTTCTTTAAAAAAATTTATTAATAAGAGTGTTTTCTTTAGCAGACTGATAAGAGGTGTTTTTTTTTTCTCTCCTATAGGTGTGCACAAGCCTCCTGCACTGCCCAGTTCTCTGGGATCTCTGCCGTGTGGCCAATAAAAAATGCCCTTTATTCCCTATGAGGTTGTG
>NW_011888789.1:12724668-12726689 GCF_000151845.1 Pteropus vampyrus
TGCCGTGTGGCCAATAAAAAATGCCCTTTATTCCCTATGAGGTTGTGTCTCCTCTGTGAGCAGGTCACCTCAGTCAGAGGATTTTACCCCTGGTTTTCTTTAAAAAAATTTATTAATAAGAGTGTTTTCTTTAGCAGACTGATAAGAGGTGTTTTTTTTTTCTCTTCTATAGGTGTGCACAAGCCTCCTGCACTGCCCAGTTCTCTGGGATCTCTGCCGTGTGGCCAATAAAAAATGCCCTTTATTCCCTATGAGGTTGTGTCTCCTCTGTGAGCAGGTCACCTCAGTCAGAGGATTTTACCCCTGGTTGAGAACGTGATGGGTGATGGGTTTCCAAGCTTCTGAAGAGCCCCTGAGGTCTCCTGGTGCTTCCCCAGCAGCTACAGTGCTGTGCCTTCTAAAGTGCCCCAGATCCCTTCTATGGATCAACCTGGATGGGTGAGGGTGGGTTGTGTTGGGAGAAGCTGCTAGTGTGCCTGTGGCTGTTTTTCTTCCAGTAATGCTGACCGCTAGGCCCTTGCTGCCTGGCCTCTGTATCTCCACCCCTGTCACTTGGTGTGTGTCTCTTTGGTTGTCAGAGTACTGCTGCTGCAGTTTCCCTTGGGGCCTGCTGCTAGATCTGGGAGGGTTTGGGGAGGTGATCTCTGGGAGGATGGGTGGAGGCAGCCTGGCTTTGTGACTCAGCTTTCAGCCTGGTAGTGGTGGTTGCTAAAATACAACTGTTGCCCCTCTGTATTCCGTCTCTGCCCTGGTGTCTGTCCTGATCACTGGGCTCCACCGAGTGTGTGGTTTATGCTCATCACTCAGGCACGAGTGCTCGTGGCTACAGAGAGTGCAAACCACCACCTAATTTCTCCCTTCTCTTAGAGTCCTTCAGGGAGTTCTGGTCTGAGCTCACAGCACCAGTTTCCGCACCTCTCCCTTTTCTCCTCCCTTGCTTACTCTATTCGCTTACCTTCAGATACTGTGACACGCAGATCTCTCAGATGTGTTTGTGTGTTAGGCTGGGCTTTTTCTATTGAATGGTAGCTGTTCAATTTGTTGTAAATTAAGCAGAGAGATCAAGGGGACCCCTCATGCTGCCATGCTTCTGACCAGAACACATCACATTTTCTTTATTTATCTGTCAATGGACACTTAAGAAGTGGGCCTCTAGCACAGCATCCTGCATAGCTGTGGACACTCATCATACTCTCACCTTCTCCTGTGGGAGAAATCATGGCTGAGGGCATTTCTCATAGCACTGAGCTCTGCTGCATTTGGGGAATGATGACATGGGTAAAGTGAAACTATTTTTACCGTCTTCAATATGTCTATTCTTGGATTTATTTTTGCTTCAGAAAGGCACTGTGACCTCTCCTCTAGACTCTTGGACTCTCAAAAAGTTATTCTCATCTGTGGGTGGTTGTCAAAATCATTGTTTCTACGGGGAAATAGGGGCTGAAAATTCCTATTCTACTATCTTGCTTATTTCACTCCATATGATTAATACTAGTTCATTACTTCTATTTGCTTGTAGTTTACAAGAGAAAAAAGAATGGGGCAGGAGAGACTGACTCAAAATAATGTATATAAAAAAGGTCAACTTGAAGAAGTGGTAATTAAATTAGAAGAGGGAAGGCAGAGTTAGACACACTTAAATTCAGAGAAAAGAGGTTGAAAGCATTCTAAGTTATGGAATTAATGATACTAAATAATTTGTAGTTCTTTTCAAAGAGTATGGACTTAAATATAAGTTGTATGTACTACATCTATTTGGAACTGTTGCTGAATCTTTGAAGGAGGTTAAGGATATAAGAAATATTGCAGAAATAAAACATTAGATCTTGACAAGTGATTTGATGTGGAGACTAGATAGTGGGCAATATTAAGTAAAAAAGTAACTGCTACTGAGTTCAGCTTATCAAGGGTATACATAGAGTTTTAGGGGAAGTCTTATCTATTGGGAGAATTATCTTGGGTCAGGAAAGTGATTAAACAATACTTAGACATTGGAATGTAAAGCCAAAGTTGGATACTAA
>NW_011888789.1:12726739-12732180 GCF_000151845.1 Pteropus vampyrus
TCTCATAGCACTGAGCTCTGCTGCATTTGGGGAATGATGACATGGGTAAAGTGAAACTATTTTTACCGTCTTCAATATGTCTATTCTTGGATTTATTTTTGCTTCAGAAAGGCACTGTGACCTCTCCTCTAGACTCTTGGACTCTCAAAAAGTTATTCTCATCTGTGGGTGGTTGTCAAAATCATTGTTTCTACGGGGAAATAGGGGCTGAAAATTCCTATTCTACTATCTTGCTTATTTCACTCCATATGATTAATACTAGTTCATTACTTCTATTTGCTTGTAGTTTACAAGAGAAAAAAGAATGGGGCAGGAGAGACTGACTCAAAATAATGTATATAAAAAAGGTCAACTTGAAGAAGTGGTAATTAAATTAGAAGAGGGAAGGCAGAGTTAGACACACTTAAATTCAGAGAAAAGAGGTTGAAAGCATTCTAAGTTATGGAATTAATGATACTAAATAATTTGTAGTTCTTTTCAAAGAGTATGGACTTAAATATAAGTTGTATGTACTACATCTATTTGGAACTGTTGCTGAATCTTTGAAGGAGGTTAAGGATATAAGAAATATTGCAGAAATAAAACATTAGATCTTGACAAGTGATTTGATGTGGAGACTAGATAGTGGGCAATATTAAGTAAAAAAGTAACTGCTACTGAGTTCAGCTTATCAAGGGTATACATAGAGTTTTAGGGGAAGTCTTATCTATTGGGAGAATTATCTTGGGTCAGGAAAGTGATTAAACAATACTTAGACATTGGAATGTAAAGCCAAAGTTGGATACTAAAAGGAAATACTTTAAAAACAAGTGCTGGAGGGGTTGGGTATGAATAGTTATCAGAGAGACAGAATGAAGGCAGCAGTGGGGACATGGTGCAATTCTGAAGTAAAGTACTGTTGACACCAAGGGGGCATTTCAAACTGAGAATTGAGTATCAAGCTTTTTTACACACATCCTGGAATGTTTATTTGGTGGGGGCTCTAAAGATGACATCATTTATGTTTTGAGCTACTGTAGCCTTGTGATTGAGAGTATGGCTCTGGATTCAGAATGCCCAAGTTCAGATCCTTTAGTAGCACTTATTATTTGTGCTACCTTGAGAAAGTTACTTATACTATCTGTCTGATGTTTGATTTTTTTTTCCAATGGGTATAAAAATAGTATCTATTTCACTGGTTTCATTTCAATATTAAATAGAATAATTTATGCAGATCTCTGAGAATAGTGCTATTATTATACATTAAAATTATTTTCCATTGTCACTCAGCAAAATAATTGCTTCGTTAGCCTTAACCAAATGTGACAAGAACAGTAAGGAAGCCATCAAAAACATTCACTGGATATGTTTTAGAAATCCAGAGTGATTATTCTCATTTAATTAAGAATACCTTCCAGATTTGAAACAATTGAAGACGTACAGAAAGATTGTACCTCAGTTTGCTTCAGATTAGGATTTTATGAACTACAGATTATTAGTAGGAATTCTCACATTTGAATTGTTTGTCAATATGAATTATAAATGTATATTTATTTTTTTTCAGCTATAGAGATTATCCAGATTTTGTGGGAGCAACCTTTCCTGGAAAGATGTGTGTTACTCATTATTCTGCAGGAATTGCTTTGGTATTTAATTATTAATCTTATTCTTTAACAAATTATATGTTTAAAAATTACCCAACATTATAGCATTATTTTATACAGGTTATATTTATATTTACATTTAGAGATTGCATTTATTTTTAATTACTGTTAAAAATTTGACGTTTGTAAAAGGAAGAGTATTCTGTCGAACAAGCATCTTGTTGCAATTATTTGAAAGTTAAAGTAGAATAAAAATATAAATACACTTGAATTCTTTAATCTATAGAATAATACATCATGAAAAACTATCTGTATATTTTTATAACCCAAGTAGGTGTTTGCTTGTAGACATAAAATTAGAGGAACAGTTTTACAGATAAAATATCTTCAAAATCAAAACAAATGATCTATTAAAAAGTGTAATAAAAATCCTTTAGCGTGTGTTAAACAGTGTGTAAAAGAAACTGTTACATTTATTTTAAATATTTATAGGACATAAATGTTTATTTTATTTATATATAAATAAATTATTGGTACAATTAGATGTACCAATAATCTCCCTCTCCCTCTTCCTGTACATATTATGTAATTATGCATGTTATACATGCTAAATACTATTTAATATACATAATAATATGTAATCTATTATATAAATATAATTTTAATATTTATGTTTTATTGTTTAAATAATACCTATTTATCTTAGGCAGTGTCCATCGATTATTTGCTATGAAAAATAAGAGATGTTAAATAGCTATACACTTTTCATATCTATTGTTAAAATTTATAAAATTAATAATTTATTCTATAGAACTTTATCTACAGGTTGATTTAATAATTAAACCAATAAATAGTATGTATTTAGTATTTTGAATATATAAATAATATTGACTATTGAATAAAGAAATATGTGATTATACTAATAAAGTTTTGATGGTCAAAGAAGGTATCAAGGTCTAACAGAGCTTCTTAATTTGTTTCTAACTTAATTCTATGGGCAAAACCAACTGCCACAGAATATTAAACCTCATCTTTCTTTTCTTGGAATTCTTTGCTATTTTTCCAGAATAGCTCTTGAGTTTACTTTTTAAATAGTGTGTATAAATAACAAACACTGAGTTATTTTACTAATGAAAATACTTTTGCTTTCCCATCACATTTGATTATTTGGTTAGATATGGAATCCTAGTCCTCATATCTTTCTATCTCAGCATTTTGAAGATTGCTATATTGTGTTTTTGTCATTTTGAAGTGAAAGGAATAAAGAAACTCAAGGGTGTTTATAAGAGAATTTTAACTGATTAAAGAAGGAGAGAAGTCAGTAAGGAAGTTAGGAGCAGTGAAAATTTGGGAACCGTGGTTTGGATGTGGCGGTGGGTACACGGATTGTTGGAGTTGAGGTGCTAGAGGAGTGATCAGGAAAGAAACCAGGTGGTCAGGATGTGGGATGCGCTTTATAGTAATAATGGAGGAGTTGCAGTTATTGATAAAGCTCTGGTGACAAGGCTTAAAGTGTGAAACAAAGAAATGAGTAGCTGAGGCAGAGTTTAGGATAGAATAATTAGAGGAGATGAATTTAAGGAGTTGTTTTTTTTACAAAGCTTTTATACTTATACTTTTAAAAAACCTTTATATTTCTTTGCTTAAATGCTCTGATACTTTACCACAATTTAACATTTCTATAAACAATTGTTTTTATGCTTTAAACATAACAAAAATTGTATCCTAATGTGTCATCCTTCTATTTGAATTTTTTGTTTCCACTTATAATCTTAAGATTTATTCTTCTGGCGCATTGAATTCTAGTTAATTTTTAAAAGTCTTCATTTTTTTAAATAGAAATTTTAGGTTTGCTGCATAATTGAGAGGAAAGTACAGAGATTTCCCAAACCCTTCCTCACTGTTAACCTTCCACACTAGAGTGGTACATTTGTTATAAATGGTGAACCTACATTGCACATTATAATCACCCAAAGTCCATAGTTTACATTAAGATTCACTCTTGGTGTTATACATTCTATGAGTTTTAGCAAATGTATAGTGACATATATCTAACATTATAGTATCATAGAGTAGTTTTACTGTACTTAAAATCTTTTGTGTCTAGTTAATTTTTTTGCATTTGTTTATGGTATTTCATTATATAAATTTGCTGCACTGTATCCTTTATACTTTTCATGAACATTTGTTTCTATTTTTGCCATTACAAACAATATTTAGTAAACATCTCTATACATTTCTCTTCCAATCTCTATTTGATCCTTTTTTTTTTTTTTTTAATAGAACCTCAGTTTTCAGATGGGGAATATTCCTGCTCACACAGAAGCCTTCATTTCTTAGCTTTTTTTTGTAGCTAGATTTTTCTAAGTTTCATTCAATGAGATGTAAGCAGAAATAACATTTGGAATTTCCAGGAAGCTTCTTTAAAAAGATGGCACCCATTCTTCATTGTGGCCTTTCTCCAATCTGCCGTTTAAAATGCCATGTAAAGACAAGGTTATTACCTAGGCAGCATGGAATAGGAAGCTAGAAGGACCTCAAATGCCTAAAGACCAAGAAGCTTTTTTTATGTGTGTGAGAGAAATTTCTTTCTACTTTAAATCATTATTATTTTGAAATTTCTATGTCATGCAGCTATATCTAATCCTAGCAATTCAGGAATATTTCTTATAAACAGCATGTAACTATATCTATTTTCCCTATCCAATATGACAATATGTGCATTTTAATTATTTCAGTTTAAATCATGCACATTCTTATGTTTATTGGTATTTTTAAAATTAATGCTATCACTTTATTTTCCATTTTTCTTTGTTTGTTTCTTTGCCTCTACTGCTTTGCCAACAGTCCAATATCACTAAAGAAAATTGAAAATAATATTCTTCCAGCAAAAGGAAAGTGATTTCAAATGGGAGATCTGAGAATCAAGGAATGAAGAGTAATAAAAGAAATAATTGTTTGAATATGGCCTGCATGAATCAATAATAGTTGTGTCTGGTGATATATAAATAGATACAATATTAAATTAAAGCAAACGACAATAATGTATCATAGGTGGTTGGCTGATAACACAGTTTACAACTGTGGCTGGAAAGCATGTGCCAATTCATGGTCCATGTTTCTTAGACCTCCTTATATCTAGATAGAGCCATGTAGTATGAATAGGAGTAATGCGTGTCACTTCTTGGTTGGAGCAGTTAAAACTGATGTGAGCCTTTCTTTTGGTGAGTTTAATGAGAAAGACATAAATAAGGACAGGAGCATAGTACATAATTATTTCGACATGAACATATGTGAGGCTGCCTACTAACCAGGAATATCTATCTATATTGGGCTTTATGTGAATATATTAAACCACTAAGATTTTAGAATCTCATTTGTAGCAGCATCTAACATTAACTTATTCATATAATAATATATATAGATTGGAGCAGTGTAAATAGAGTTAAAGAACAAAACAAAATGAAATGTATTTTTATATACTGGCAATAAACAGAAAATGGAACTTTAAAAATAGCATAAAAATCAAGAAGTTTAGGAATAAAAAACTACCAAATGGTGTATACACCTCTATAGAGGAAATAAAACATTAGAGGCAGTGCCTAAGATTTTAGATTGGCAGACAATATTATAAAGATGTTGACCCACCCAGTTGATCTACAGGTTGAATGTGGTCCCCAATTAAAATCCTAGCAGCAGGTTTTTTGTTTTGTTTTGTTTTGTTTTGAGTGTGTGTGTGTGTGTGTGTGTGTGTGTGTGTATAAAACTGACAGGCTAAATCTACAATTTATATGATGATGTAAAGAGTTAAGAATAGCTAGGGTAATCTTGGTGAATAACATAGCAAAGGACATACTG
>NW_011888789.1:12732230-12749080 GCF_000151845.1 Pteropus vampyrus
TTAAATCATGCACATTCTTATGTTTATTGGTATTTTTAAAATTAATGCTATCACTTTATTTTCCATTTTTCTTTGTTTGTTTCTTTGCCTCTACTGCTTTGCCAACAGTCCAATATCACTAAAGAAAATTGAAAATAATATTCTTCCAGCAAAAGGAAAGTGATTTCAAATGGGAGATCTGAGAATCAAGGAATGAAGAGTAATAAAAGAAATAATTGTTTGAATATGGCCTGCATGAATCAATAATAGTTGTGTCTGGTGATATATAAATAGATACAATATTAAATTAAAGCAAACGACAATAATGTATCATAGGTGGTTGGCTGATAACACAGTTTACAACTGTGGCTGGAAAGCATGTGCCAATTCATGGTCCATGTTTCTTAGACCTCCTTATATCTAGATAGAGCCATGTAGTATGAATAGGAGTAATGCGTGTCACTTCTTGGTTGGAGCAGTTAAAACTGATGTGAGCCTTTCTTTTGGTGAGTTTAATGAGAAAGACATAAATAAGGACAGGAGCATAGTACATAATTATTTCGACATGAACATATGTGAGGCTGCCTACTAACCAGGAATATCTATCTATATTGGGCTTTATGTGAATATATTAAACCACTAAGATTTTAGAATCTCATTTGTAGCAGCATCTAACATTAACTTATTCATATAATAATATATATAGATTGGAGCAGTGTAAATAGAGTTAAAGAACAAAACAAAATGAAATGTATTTTTATATACTGGCAATAAACAGAAAATGGAACTTTAAAAATAGCATAAAAATCAAGAAGTTTAGGAATAAAAAACTACCAAATGGTGTATACACCTCTATAGAGGAAATAAAACATTAGAGGCAGTGCCTAAGATTTTAGATTGGCAGACAATATTATAAAGATGTTGACCCACCCAGTTGATCTACAGGTTGAATGTGGTCCCCAATTAAAATCCTAGCAGCAGGTTTTTTGTTTTGTTTTGTTTTGTTTTGAGTGTGTGTGTGTGTGTGTGTGTGTGTGTGTGTATAAAACTGACAGGCTAAATCTACAATTTATATGATGATGTAAAGAGTTAAGAATAGCTAGGGTAATCTTGGTGAATAACATAGCAAAGGACATACTGTAGTTGATATCAAGACTTTTTATAAAGCATCAATATTTGTGACAGAGACAAATAGACCAATGAAACAGAATATTTGAGAGTTAAGAAACAAAAAAAAGATAGTTTTTTGTTTCTTAATGGTTTACTAAGATGACTTTGTAGCATACTTGTTAATGGATAATCATTTTTATTGCACTAAAATTGGTATTTAACATTATATGTTTTGTCTGTACAATATTATAATTTGACATCAGTATATACTACAAAGTGATCAGCACCAAAACTCTTAATTATAGTGAATGATCTTTTTTGACAAATGTAACTTTGCTGCTACTTGTTGCTATTCAACAGATAAAATTTAGGTAGATTGTAGATCTATATGTAAAATTAAATAATAAAACCTTGGTAGGTAAAAAAAGAAAGGAACATAGCTTCATGACTATGGGCATAGGGAAAGATTTCTTAAAGTAGATATTAAAATCATTAATCATAAAGAAAGAGCTGGATGAATTGGATCACATCAAATTAAGGAAATTTTGTTCATGAAAAGATATTAAGAGAGTGAAAAGAAAAGCCACAGAGTAGGGAAAGTACTTGCAATGCATGACTAACAATGATTCATACACTGAATATATAAAATGCTCTCACAAATCAATAAAAAGCCTAATGCAATAGAAAAATAGACAAGATACTTGAATAAACACTTCACAAAAAGGGTAACCAAATTGTCAAAAAGTATGTGAAATGCAAGTTAAAACTTAATGAAATATACTACCTTATACCCCTGACTAGAAATGATAACATAAAAAAGACGGACAACTCTAAGTGTTTCATTCTCCTTGGCTAAGAACTTATCGGCACACTTGTTAAATACATGAGCAGTCCAGGACTGTGCTTTCTCCTGATACCAGTTACTATGTCAATGAGAGTACTAGCAGAAAGCAAATATCACACTTAAACTCAGTAATTTGGTTATGTGGGCACTTTGTGAGGTGCGAGGCGGAATATCATGTGGACTATTCTAAGTGTATATAAGAGCTGTTGTAAGAAATTAGAAAATAAAGGTAAATTGAAGGTAAATTGAAGGTCATGGTCCATATAATAGCCAAAACTCTCATGTAAAAACAGCCCTTTTATTTAGTTATGGTAACTACTTATTATATTAGTCATTCAGCTGTTAAATCGTGGCAAAACTTGGTGTAGAGTCAATATGCTTATATCTCAATAAGATTTCATAAAAAGAGCTTCAGCTTCTCCCCTGTCCAAGGAGCTGTATTACCCTATTCTTAAGTATTTGATAAAACAATAAAAATGTTCGGAATTAGAAAAATATTTTTTCTACCACCCTTCAATGAATTGTTTTTTGTTTTTGTTTTCTTTGTTGCTAATGTAGTATCCCAAGGAGATAACTTTGGAGGCGTTTTCAGTAATCATCACCCAGATGCTGGGACTCAGTCTAGGAATATCATACGATGACCCAAAGAAATGTCAATGTTCAGGAGCCATCTGTATAATGAATCCAGAAGCAATGTAAGTTTTTTTAAAATCAGATTTGTTTCTTGGTTATGTTTAATTTTGTTTTAAATATTTAAAGTGCCAAATATAATATTTCCTTACAGCTCAAATTAACTATAAATGGACCAAGTACTATAAATATAAACATGAAATTTTCAGTAAAAGAGGAATATGGAAGGAGATGTACCATTAAGAACAGCCAAGGATAACAAATCCAATCTGCAAGATATATTACCAAATTCTCTTTAGGCTGTGTATTTTATGAAAGCACTTATTAAGGATCTTTAAAAACATGTCAGCAGGCCATAATAAGTAGCCTTTATTTTTAGACAGAATTTTTATTTTTGCTTTTAGAGTAGTTTAATGTTGTGGAAAAACTGCCATCCAAAGAATAAGTCCTAGTTAGAGGCCAATATCAAATATATGATATTTGTGTAACTTTGGACACATTACATGATTTTGTTTAGATTTATCTCATTCATCTTTAAAATGAGAATGATTATGCCTATTCTCTTATTTCACAGAGCAATGTAAGGATAAAATAAGAAAATAAAACAGGAAAGTGTTTTCTAAACTGTAAAATCCATAAGTATATGATGGATTAGTTACAGTTATTTCTAATTTTGCCAATGTTTCCCAAATGGCATATCAGACAAGGACTAGAGCGGTGTCATTAGTGTTCTACAGTTTCTTTTTTTTTATTTTGTGAGAGGGCCTATACCTATTCATAATTGAAGAACAGTCAAAAGTCAAATGTGAAAATAAGGCATTAATTTTAGAAAACATGCTTTTTTCATAATTCTAAGCACCACCTAAGGGTTAACTCTTATATTCTAAAAATAGTTCAAATTCAAACATGTATATTTGTATATGCACACATATTACAAATTAGTTCTAAGTGGATTACATATATAAAAACATTTTATACATAGAATATAATTTATTAAACATATAAGCTAATTTTTATAATAACATGTTTATTAAATCAAATACATAATATATATAGAATTATAAACAAAATGATAATTACTGTTCTGGGCCTGTTGTCCATTTGGCCAACTATTCTCAAGTATGCTATGACAAAATGTTTTCTGTGTCACTGAGTCTAGTTAGTATTAATGATAAGAGTAATAAATATTTACATTGTACCTACCACGTGTTAGAAATTATTCCAAACACTACCTATATTTACTCATTTGATTCTCACAACATCTCTTTAGGGCAGGTCATATTATACCCATTTTTACAGATGAAAAATTGGTCAGATAACCAGTTTGTGACAGACCTGAATTTTGAAGCTAGGCATTCTGGCTTTAGAATCTGGTTTAATAAATCTTTAGGTTTGTATGGTGCTTTATAATATTTAAAATGCTTTCATACATGTTTTCCAGTTTCTTTCAAAACTCTTGCGGTATGCATTAGGCAAGTGTTATTTTTAGAAAATCTAATATATATATATCTTTTGCATTTCTACAGTACATCTCATAGATTGTTTTATGTAATTTTCAAAGAAGGCATGTGAGTAAGTAAGGCAAATATTATTATTTCCATTTCATGTGTTTTTTTAAAGTCTCTGGAGTACAAGCCTAAATGACTCTACATTTAATATACAACTAGTTAATGGCCAAAGTTCAGCTGTTATCAGTAATGTCACCAGTGATTTGTTGGACACTTAATATAAGCAGAAGAAATGAATTAGACACTTTGCTTATTTAATATTATTTAATCCTCACAACAACTCTATGAGGTGAATGGGTATTATTCCTGTTTTATAGATGAGAAAACTGATACTTAGAGAGTTTAATCACTTTACCCTAAAAGCCTCATAAGTCACAGAGCTGGTATTAGTCAACGAGTTAATATAACTCAAAAGTTTTGTTATTTTTTTACTCCATACTGACTTCATATAAAAGACAATTAACATATTGGAATTAACTTAAACCAAGTAGCAAGAGAACATTAGTATGAATTTGTACAAACTTCATTCTTACACTTTGGGGATCTTTCTAATGTATTATTTTGATGATTTAATTTATATCTACTTTTTAAAATGAGTTGCTCATGTTTTAAATCCTCACTTTCAATACAATCTGCTCACACAAATGAGTACAGAAGTGAAAGGAGGAAAGAGACATAGAAAATGACAATAGCTATGAATGTAGGAACCACGGTCAAGGTTTGCTTTTCTATCTGGTTGCATCATTTTACACATAGGAAAAAACATTTAGAAGGAGCATGGAGTTATTAATTATTCAAAGAAATTAAATTATTTTATTCATATTGCTTTCTCTTAATTCCTTGTGTAGATCAGTTTTATTAAGCTATAGAAATTTGATTGAGGAAGAGGGAGATACCATTTTGGAGTATGATATACATTGAGGGCACATGGGCTTTGGAATTGTTTGTTTGCTAATTTTTCTAACACTTAGTTTTTTTCATCTGAAAACTAAGGACTGTGATAGCTACATCACTCAGTTGTGATGATGCAAGTTATCAAGGTATATGTAAATTATCTACCATTGTTCTCTTATCTCTTATTTTTTGAGGAGTAGGGAAGACCTAGGAAAGTATTAAAACGGTGCTGTTAGAATACACAAGAACAGTGAGAACATGGAATTTTGGGGGAAAAGTGTGAAAGAGAGAAAGATCTTGAAAAGGAAATGAGATAGTGTGAAAGATAAACTTTTCTCAAAATTCTTTCAAGTGCTAACCCCAACTTCAGAAAAATGGTAGAGAGCACTACTTTCTTTCTTATAATTTCTCTCAATTACTTAATTTCTCTGTTTTGTGACTTCAGAATTTAGGCTAGTTATATGACAGTTTCAATAAACTTTTATAAAATAATTTGGGAACAGAGCTAACATTAGAATTTAGAGTGAAAAATCTCAACCAAATAAATGAGAAAAACTCCAGATAACTGATTACAAATAAACTTTGGAAAGATATATTCTTAAGTTAAGGACTGTCATTATGGGCCACAAAAAGGTGAATAATTAGAAATTATATATATATATATAATTACATATATATATATATACATACACACATATTGTATTGTATTGTATTGTATTGTATTTTATTGTATTGTATTTTATTGTATTGTATTGTATTGTATTGTATTGTATTGTATTGTATTGTATTGTATTGTAACATGTTATATATAATTGACTATAGTTCCCAGAGCCAAAATATCATATCATTTTTTTATTAAAAATTTTCTTCACCTTTAAATTTTGGTGATAAGATCACCAAATTACATGGTTTAGAATAAAATATCTATTACTATTTAATAGTAAATATTTTATTGAATTATGTGATGTTCAAAGGTGAATATTTGGGTAAAAAGTACCTGAATTTGAAATCTTAAATAACTGTGTGAATACTGATCCTGTTAATTTACAAACTGAGTTTGGTGAGGTTTTTAGCTTCTTTGAATGCTGGTTCAATTTCTATAAAATCTTGATGAAAATACCAACCTCCCTGGTTTGTGGGGAGGATTAAATGATCAACTGTATAAAATATCTGGCTAATAATAGGTGCTCAAGGAATGTCTGTTTCCTCCTTGCCTTATAGGTTTTTACTACATATGAGAGTGGCATCTATGGAATTATTCTCTGAAGTTATTTTTATAGTTGTATATGGACATAATTATGTAAAATTTTGGTTATTATACAGTTTCTCTGAGATTTTTGAGAAAATTCAGGACTAAGCACAGTGTAGTCTGTTTAATAAAAGTTTGTTGTTATTATGAAGAATCAATAAAGGACACCAACAATAAAGAAGACAAAATTCCTGCCTCAAGCATTTACAGTTTAATGAATTATCTATCATGTATATGTACTACAAACCTATGAATCAAAACTGAAAAAACATTGAAATAGAAGATATTCACACTTTCAAAGAGCTTGATACTTTATAATGGTCAGGAAAAGGGTAGAGGAAGTAGAAGTTTGAAGAGTTGTTACATATGGGAATTTACATAAAATAATACAGGGCTTTTTCTTCCATGCCATCATTTCAGTTTTATTTTACCTAGGCAAAGATGTCATTTACTTATATAACCATTTTCTCTGTATGCAAGGATTTGTATACAAATCTCACCAAAAGCTCAAAAAATTTTAAGGTAGATTTAGTTTGTCATGCATATAAAAATAAAATGATCTATTATTAATTTTTTTGGTGGTAGGAACACTTAATGGGAGTCCTCTAAAATTTTTAAATATACAGTATAGTATTGTTAACTGTATAGCAGATCTCTTGAATTTATTCATCTTGCACAACTGAAACTTTATACCCATTAAACAACTCCTCACGTTCCCCTTCTGGCCTCTGGCAATCACCATTCTACTCTCTGCTTCTATGAGTTTAACTATTTTAGATACCTCATATAAGGGAGACCATGCAGTAGTTGTCTTTATGTGACTGGCTTATTTCACTTAGCATGATATCCTGGAGATTCATCAATGTTGTTACATATGGCAGATCTCCTTTTTTTTCAGACTGAATAATATTTGGTTGCATGTATGTACCACATTTTCTTTATTTATTCACCTGTCAATGGACGTTTAGTTTGCTTTCATATCTTTGCCTATTGTGAATAAGGCTGCAGTGAACATGGGAGTGCAGATATCTCTTTGGGATCCTGATTTCAATTATTTTGAATGTATATTCAGAAGTGAGATTGCTGGATCATGTGGTAGTTATGTTTTCCACAGTGACTGTATCAATTTACATTCTCATCAATAGTGTACCAGGGTTCCAATTTCTTCACATCCTCACAAGCACTTATTTTTTTTTTAAATAATAATAGCCATTCTAACAGGTGTGAGGTGATATCTCATTGTGGTTTTGATTTGCGTTTCCCTGAATTAGTGATGTTTAGTATCTTTTCATATATCTGTTGGCTATTTATATATCTTCTTTGGAGAAATATCTATTCAAGCCCTCTACCCGTTTTTCAATCAGTTGTTTGTTTTTACTATTGAGTTGTACTTAAGTTTGTTTTAATAAGGATATGTATTTCAGTGAATGAAATCAAAGACTTTCTCAATAATGATTATGGCCTCTAAGCACGCGTTATGAACGTTTATTATTTCCTATTAAATTTAACATTTTGAAATTAATTTATATCATACAAAAGTATACTGCCAATGACATTATATGGATTCATCTTTAGGCAATCCAGTGGTGTGAAGACTTTTAGTAATTGCAGTTTGAGTGACTTTGAAAAATTCATTTCAAATATGGGTGCCAAATGTCTTCAGAATAAGCCACAAATGCAAAGGGCTCCAGCAGCAATCTGTGGCAATGGCAAAGTGGAGAGCGGTGAAATCTGTGACTGTGGTACTGAGGAAGTAAGTCTGATAATTAGGAAAAATGATTAATAAATTTATTGTTTTAGTTAATTTCTTTGTCATAAAAGTTATATATCTCAAAAAAAAATATGACTGAGTACCACATAGAATATTGGCAGTAAGTGAAATCAAGGTTGAAATAATGCAAGAATATATTCCCTAGGTTTTATAGGTTGGAGAGTTTTGAATAAATATAAAATGTACTTAAAAAAATTATTGCTGATGAGAAAATGGGAGATTAGAATGAGATTTTGGATTGCAGACTGAATATATAAGATCTTTCCAAATCTGTGCTTAACCTTTGGATATTTAATAAATGTCTTATTGAAGATTACTATGACAGTGGATCATCAATTATTCTTTAGGGTCTTACTTCACAATGGATTCAGTAGTGTTGTGAAGGAAGACTGTGTTAATATTATAGTTTGAACACTGGGTAAAAAACTCCTGAAAGTATAAGGATTGTAAAAAGTCCAGGATATGATGCTTCTAGACAATTCAGTATTTGCAGAAATACAGCAGATGCTACAAATTTCCATGATTACAAGATAGATGAAAATGAAATTAGGGTTTGATGCATTTGTGGGTTCAAATGTACTTTACCTGTATTACATTTTTAAAATTACTATGCATTTCTTTGTATTATGTTTTACCATTCAGTAGAACAAATCTTCCCTTTTTACTCTTCTTCATTTATTTTAAGATCAATTTTATTGGATATAATCTGCATACAATAAAGTGTACTCATTTTACATATACAGATTGATGAGTTTTAACAAACATATATAAGCATTGGTGCAATTAAGATACAGATTCTTTTCATTATCCCCCAAAGTTTACCCCCTCTCATACTCCCTCTGCAATTGTTTCGACTTCTCATCTCCAGGCAGCTGATGATTATGTCAGTCTTGCCAGATATAGAAAGTCATATGAAAGGAATGATACAGAACATATTCTTTGTGTCTGGCTTCTTCATTTCAATACAGTGTTTTCGAGATTCATCCACATTGTTTTATGTCATAATAGTTTCTTCTTTTTTATTTTTTGTAATAATTCATTGTTTGGATATACCAAAATCTGTTTTTCCATCTACCTGATAATGGATATTTGAGTTGTTAACAGTATTGGGCCATTATTCTGAATTCCTAAAAGTAAAATTGCTGGCTTATATGATAAGTATATTATTATAAGAAATTTCCAAACTATTTTCCAAAGTGGTTGTATCATTTTACACTCTTATCAGCAATGTATGAAATTTTTATTTTCTCCACATCTTCACCAGAATTTGATATTTCAGCTTTTAATTTTAGCCATTCCAATGATTTTGATTTTTATTTCCTTGATGACCCTAATGACGTTGAGCATGTTCTCATGTCCTTATTAGCCATTTGTCGTTTGAATAATCTGTTCACATCTTTTGCTAGTTTTTAAAATTAGGTTATTATTATTATTATTATTTTGATTATTGACTTGTAAGTGGTCTTTATAAAGGCTGAATACCAGACATGTGTATTACAAATATTTGTATGGATTACCTTTTTAGTTTTTTAACAAATTCTTTTAATAGCAGGCGTTTTTTTTATAAAGTCTGATTTATCATTTTTTTTCTTCTATGGTCACGCTTTTTCTGTCGTAGTTACTCTTTGCTTACTCAAGGTTATGAATATTTCCTCCTGTTTTCTACTAGAAGTTATACAATTAAAAATTTTAAGTTTACTCTGTGATGCATTTGAGCTTGTTTTTGTTTTTGTATTTTTGAGAGATTTGGGTCAACATTCATTATCCTCAATATGAATATCAATTTTTTCTGGCAGTATTTGTTAACGTAATTATCTTTTCACCATTGTTTTACCTTAACATCCTTATGAAAATAAATTACCATGTGTGTATCTATCCTTGGATTCTTTTCTGTTTATATGTCTGTCCTATGCCAATTGTACATGGTCTTAATTAATATATTTTTACAGTAAATCTTGAAAACAGATAGTGTAAGTAAATTATTCAACTTTGTGCATGTTCTTTAAGATAGTTTTACTATTCTAGGATCTTTGTATTTCTATATAAATTAGAAAATCAGCATGCAATTTTGGGACTTCAATTAGAATTGTGTTGGATCCATACATCAAATTTGGGGGAATTACTTTCTTAACAATATTGAGTCTGCCAATCTATGTACATGGTGTACCTCTACACTTATTTAGGTCTTCTTTAGTTTATTTAGTTCTTCTATAGTTTACTGGTTTTGATAGTATTGTTTTAATATTTTGTTTAACAATTGTCCATTGCTAGTATAAAAAATACAATTGACTTTTGTGAATCCACCTTGGGTCTAGTGTTGATTAGAACTGCTGAGAGTGGTCTTCTTTGCTTTATTCTTATTTTTAGGAGGAAAGCTTTCTGACTTTTACCATTAAATATAATTTTAGATATAAGCTTTTTTTATTTAAACAGATGCCCTTTATTGTGTTGAGGCCATTCCCTTCTTTTTCTAGTTAGCTGAGAGTTTTGAATCAAGAATTAGTGTTGAATTTTGTCAGATGTCTTATTTCTGTGTCTGTTGAGCTGATCTTATGAATTTACCACCTTTTCCCTATTAATATGGTGTATTTAATTGATTGGTTTTGAATGCTAACCCAAACATGCATTACTATGATTAGCCTTACTTGCATGTCTATCTATCTAGTTGGCTAGATTTAATTTATCAATATTTCATCAGAATTATGGCACTTATTTTCACAGGGACATTGTGGGCTGTCGTTTTTTTTGTAATATTTCATATTGTTTTGGCATCAGAGTAATTTTGAACTCAAATGAGTTGGAAAGTACTCTCTTCCCACTTTCTGAAATAATTAATTTAAGACTGTCATTGCTCCTGTTTGTTTGTGTGTGTATGTATGTATGTATGTATGTATGTAGACATGTATGTATTTAATTTGTTGTGGAAGTGCACTTAACATGAGATCTTCCCTCTTAAATCGAATCTTCTGGAAGCTTTATAGTTTTTTATTTTACATTTAGGTTTGTGATCCATTCTGAGATATGGTGTGTTTAAAAGGTGTAGGGTCAGTGTTTAGTGTCATTATTTTCCATGTGAATGTCCAGTTGTCCAGCATCATTTGTTGAAAAGACTGTTCATTCTCCACTGAACTGCATTTGCTCCATTGTCAAAGATTTTATTGTCTCTGTGTAGGTCTATTTCTGGGTCTCTATTTTGTTTCAGTTACCTCATTTTCTATTACTTTGTGAATACCACATTGCCATTATTTCAGTTTATAGTAAGTTTTGAAGTTAAGTATTGTCAGTCCTTCAACTTTCCTCTTCCTCTTTCTCCTTTTTCTTTTTATTTACTATATTAACCTCTCTGGGTCTTTTGCTCCTTCATATAAACTTTAGAATCAGTTTGTCCACTAACCAGAATTTTTATTGGAATTACATTGAATTTCTAGATCAAATTGGAAAGAACTGGTAACTTAATAATATTGTTTTTCCATCCATGAACATGGTATATCTCTCCATTTACTTATACGTTCTTTGATTTCTTTCATCAGAGTTTTGTATTTTTTTTCAAATAGATCTTATACAATTTTGTTAGAACTATTCTTAAGTACTTCATTGTTTTGGTGCTAATGTAAATGAGATTGTGTTTTTATTACAAATTCCCATTTTTTTATTGTTAGTATACAGGAAAACAATTGACTTTTATGCATTAACTTTATATCCAGCAACCTCGATATATTCACATATTAGTCACAGGAGATTTTTGTTGTTGTGTTGTTTGGTTTATTACTTGAAATTTTCTTTCTTTCTGACATGTATATTTTTAAGTTTTATTTTCTTACTGCACTAGCTAGGACTTATAGTAAGATTTTGACAGAAATGGTAAGAGGGGATATCTTTGCCTTTTTCCTGGTATAAGAGGGAAAGCTTATCTCACCATAAGTATGTTAGCTGTAGACTTTTTCTAGATGTTCATTATCAGATTGAAGACGTTTCCTTTATTCCTGCTTTGCTAACATTTTGTATAATAAGTGAGTGTTGGATTTTTTCAGATGCTTTTTCTACAGTTGTTACGGTTGTTTGATTTTTCTTCTTCAGACAGTCAGTATGATGGATTATATTAATATATTGATGATTGATAAAACAGCCTTGCATAATTGTGATAAATTTCACTTGGTTGTGGTGTATAATTCTTTTTATACATTGTTGTATTTGATTTTCTAATTTTTTGTATCCATGTTTATGAGAGATATTGGTCTGTAATTTTTTTTCCTGTAATATCTTTGCCTGGATTTGGTATTAGGGTAATACTGGCCTCACAGAATGAGTTAAGAAGTATCACACATCAATGCTGGGAGAGTAGTGTGTTTTTGATTCCATGGGATGAAGATAATAAGAGCTCCATGTTTAGTACTTCTCCTGGATTCTGTCCTAGGCACTTTTTCTCTTGGCTGATTTTAATTGTATCCTTTCCATAGGATAAATCATGATTGTGAATATACCATCTTTCTGTGAGATCTGTGAGTTCTTCCAGTAAATTATCAGACCTGAGGGGAGTTTTGGGAATCCACTGAGCTTGTGATTGGTGTAAGAAATGAGGGTTGTTTTGGGGACTGTTCCCCTTAATTGCAGTGAGCCTAAACCCTACACACCTTTTCCCCCTAGCTTTACTGAAGTATGATTGACAAAAATTATAAGCTATATGGTGTGGTGTTTTGATATATGTATACATCGTGAAATGATTATCACAGTCAAACTAATTAATATGTCCATCACCTCACACAGTTACCAGTTTTTGTGTGCGTGTGTGGTGAGAATACTTCATCTGTCCTCTTACCAGATTTCAAGTATACAATCCATTTTTGTTAACTGTGGTCGTCATACTGTACATTAGATCCTGAGAACTAATTCATCTTACAAATGAAAGTTTGTACCCTTTGGTTGGTATCTTCCCTTTTCTTCCACCCTTCTGACACTGGAACCACCATTCTACTTTCTTTTATTGTTATCTAATTTCTGAAAAATATTTTCCCAGATAGTTTGCCTAGTTTTCTAGTTGATTAAGAATTAGTGGAGTTTCAGTTCCTCTGTTTTGATGTGAAGTAACTTAGAATTTTAATTGTTTAGAGATTTAAA
This sequence comes from Pteropus vampyrus, assembly GCF_000151845.1. NCBI lineage: Eukaryota > Metazoa > Chordata > Mammalia > Chiroptera > Pteropodidae > Pteropus > Pteropus vampyrus. The sequence continues at coordinate 12,745,331 of NW_011888789.1, forward strand.
AACCTGTAATTGTTGACAGCATTCATATTTTTTTCCCAAAATGCAAAAAATAAGCCCATTAAATATAGCTCCTACCAAAGTTTATATTATCTTATAATATATTTTTATTTGCATTTCATTTATTCATAGCAATGTGGACCTGATAGCTGTTGTAATCCTAAAACTTGTGTGCTGAATCAAGGATCACAATGTGATAGAGGATTATGCTGCAAGGATTGTAAAGTAAGATTTAAGTGTATTAATATCTTCCAAGTATAAAATGACTCATGTTTGGGTTTCTTTGGAACACTTAGACCTATAGCTGCAAGTCAAATAAATGACCTTCAAATAAATAAAAGAGACTAAGAATGAAATAATAAGCTTAGGAAATAGAGCTGACCAGATAGAGGAAAGATTAGTGATATTGAAGGCAGAAATCTGGAACTGATGCATTTGGAAGAAGAGAGAGACTTCAGAGTGAAAAAAAAAAAAAAAAAAAAGAACTCTCCGAGAACTATCTGATACTATCAGAAAAAAGCAGTATAAGAATCATGGGTATATCGGAAGGAGTGGAGAGGAAGGGAACAGAGAGCCTATTCAAACAAATAGTTGATGAGAATTTCCCAAACCTATGGAAAGAACTGGACTTTTGAATCTTAACAAACAGAACACCTAATTATCTCAGTCCAAAAAGGCCTTCTCCAAGACACATTATATTAAAAACTGTCAAAAATTAATGACAAATCTCAAGGAAGCCAGGGAAAAGAAAATCGTAACCTATTATGGAAAGCACGTTAGATTATTATTGGATTTTTCAGCACAAACTTTACAAGCTAGGAGGGAGTAGAATCAAATAGTTAAACCATTAAAAAATTACCGACCAAGAATAATATATCCAACAAAGTTCTCCTTTAGATATTAAGGAGAGATAAAGACCTTTACAGACATACAGAAGCTGAGGGAATTTTCCACCATGTGGCCTGCAATGCAGGAAAAACTGAAGGGAGTCATTCTACGTTAAACAAAAGGACAAAAAAAAAAAAAATACAAAACTATGAATAAGATGACTAACAGGCAGAAACAGGAAATTGAAACCCTTATTAAGAACAAGGTATTATAAATTTAAGTATTACATAATGATTAAAAGTCAAGTAAAAGATAATAAATTCACAATCATGTGTCTGCTTTTGCAAACTTTAGCTAGATATTGAGACCTCTTTCTAATGCCATTATTTGCCTTAAAGTAATTCTGTTGTTTTAAGACCTTGATTGAGAGCTATTACATAATTCTTCATACAGAAAATCTCTATGAAAAAGGATTTTTTCTATTCACCTTATTCAGTATTTACATTTTTGTAAATAAAAATGTTACTGGTTGTGATAGGTATCTATATGTATGTAATTGAAAGACACAGCAGTTTCCCATAAAAGTAGAAATGTAGAAACTCACTAGAAGTAACACTTTCAAAATGCTTCATGTTAGCACAAAATTTAAACTAAGTTATTATTTAAAAATTATTTGTCTTAAAGTTTACATTTTAGCTAAGTGGTAAAGATGTTAACTCCTGTCCCCTTTTCCTTTTCAGCTCTTTCAATATATTTGTAACAAATTTGTTATATGAGAATCCTTCTATTGAAATGCCTACTGTGGGTTTTATGTTCTTGACTGTCCTTCACTAACACAGTTTTATGTTTTCTCTAGAATCTTACCACATGATTACATTCTACCTCTGATCTTTTTTTTAATGAAAAACTTCAATATTTTATTCAGTTCTGAGGCATAATATACATAAAATTTAAAAAATGTTTAACAAAGTACTATTAGAATAGCAAAAAGTTAATGAAATAGTCTACAGTGATAGCAAAAATGTATCAAGTTTTTTTTCTGTATTTATTGAAATATAATAGACAACTAGTTGCCTGCATTTACATCGTGCAATCAAATGAAGTTGTTTTTTTTTTTTTTCAGTTATAATTGGCATACAACACACTAGCCTCAACTGTACAACATATTGATCAGGAATCTACACAACTTGCAAAGCGATCACCCCACCAAATCTAGCACCTTCCCCCACATATTCATTCCAACATTATTAACCATCTTCCCCATGCTATCTCTATATCCCCATGTCTATTCTGCAACCATCCACCTGCACCTCTTAATCCCTTTGCTCTCTTTCCCTCCAACCCCCCTCCCATCTAGTATCTCTCAAAATATTCTGTGTATCTATGCGTTTATTTCCACTTATGTTGTTCTCATTGTTGATTTTTTGTTCTTTAGATTCCACATGTACATGAAATCAAGTGATATTTGTCTTTCTCTATCCAACCGATTTCATTCAACACAATACCCTCTAGGTCCATCAAGACAATATATTTTTCTATCTCCTTCCTTTTAGTCTGTGTGTGTCTTTTAATCATAGGTAGCATATGTAGGGAGCTTGTTTTCTTATCCATTCAGCCACTCTATCTTTTGGTTGGAGCACTTTGGTTTTTCCATTTGAGGTACTTGTTGATAGGAATGTAGCTGTTACCATTATTTATTCCTGTTTTTGATACATGTTTTTTCTTCTTAAAGAAGTCCCTCCAACATTTCCTATAATACTGGCTTGGTGCTGATAAATTCCTTTAGCTTAATCCCTTTGCCTTTTTTTCGTCCTCCCTAACCACCTCCCATCTAGTATCCTTCTAAATATTCTCTGTATCTATGACTTTATTTCTGCTTTTGTTGTTATTGTTGTTGTCATTGATTTTGTTCTTTAGATTCCACATGCAATATTTGTCTTCCTATATCCAACCCATTTCATTCAACACAATACCCTCTAGGTCCATCAAGGCAATATCTTTTTCCATCCCCTTCCTTTCAGTGTGTGTATATCTTTTAATCTGAAGTGAGTCTCTTATAGGTAGCATATGTAGGGGTCTTGTTTTCTTATCTATTCAGCCATGCTGTCTTTTGGTTGGAGCGCTTAAGTTTTTCCATTTGAGGTACTTGTTGATAGGAATGTAGCTGTTACCATTCTTTATTCCTGTTTTTGATACATGTTTTTTCTTCTCAAAGAAGTCCCTCCAACATTTCCTGTAATACTGGCTTGGTGTTGATAAATTCCTTTAGCTCGTTTTTGTCTGGGAAGCTCTTTATCTGTCCGTCAACTCTAAAGGATAGCTTTGCCGGATCAAGTATTCTTGGTTGTAGATCGTGAGTTTTCATGGCGTCGAATATCTTGTGCCAAACCCTTCTGTCCTGCATAGTTTCTTTTGAGAAATCAGCTGCCAGTCTTATGGGTGCTCCCTTGTAGGCAACTAACTGCTTTTCTCTTGCTGCTTTTAAGATTCTCTCTTTGTATTTAAACTTTGGCATTTTAATTATGAAGTGTCTTGGTGCGGGCCTCTTTGGATTCCTGGTTTGTGGGATTGTCTGAGCTTCCTAGGGTTTTATGTCTAGTTTCTTCACCAGGTTAGGGAAGTTTTCCATCATTATTTCCTCAAATAGCTGTTCAACATCTTTTTTTCCTTTGGGTACCCCGATGACACAGATATTTTTACCTTTAATAGTGTCCCATAGGCTTTTAAAATTATTATTATAGTCTTGGCATCTTTTTTCTTGCCATTCTGATTGAGTGTCCTTGAATTTCCCATTCTCTATATAGGTCATTTGATTCTCTTCTTTATTCATTTTGTTTATTCCATTTAATATACTTCTCATCTCAGATAATGTGTTCTTCATTTCTGACTGGTTCTCTTTTATAATTTTCATTTCCATTTTTATGT
>NW_011888789.1:12750300-12777886 GCF_000151845.1 Pteropus vampyrus
TTTGTTTATTCCATTTAATATACTTCTCATCTCAGATAATGTGTTCTTCATTTCTGACTGGTTCTCTTTTATAATTTTCATTTCCATTTTTATGTTTTTTATCTTTTTGTTGAAGTTCTCACTGAATTTATCTACACTTCCTAAAAGTTCATTGAGCATCTTTATAACCTGTGTTTTGAACTCTGCATCTGTTAAATTGCTTGACTCCATTATTTCTGGATCTCTGTTCTGTTCTCTTGTATGGTTTCTGCTTCTTTGTCTTCTCATTTTGACTGCCTTTCTGTGTCTGTTTCTATGTACTAAGCAAAGCTTCTAAGTTTCTTGGTCTTATTCACATGGCTTTGTCTAGTGGCACAGTCCTGAGAGGGGTTCAGCTGCAGGCCAAATTTATCCCAAGACTGTGCCCCTCTGGGGGCATCTGTTAAGATTCAGCAAGCAATCCACAGATACTGTCCTTATAGTTGCTTCAAAAGGCCACACCAGAAACTGTGGCCAGCTGTCACCAGTGTGAGTCTCAGCAAGGAGCACCTGAATCGCCGGGGATACACCTGGATGTGGCTTGGGTGGGACCACTAGTTGGAGGAGACAGAGTTTCAGGGAACCTTCTGGGCAGAGCTGCCTCTTATCCAGTTGATGAAGTCTCTGCTATGGCGGTGCTGAGTCTGCACACTGGGAAGGGGAGGGTTCAGTAGAGTAACAATGGATACTGCTGGCACTTCTGCTGGGGTAGGGGGAGGGGTTAGGAGAGCCTCGCCACTGCCCTCACTCTGACAACTCAGTGTTCCTCTGTAAGTCCCTGTGCAGCTGAAATGGCACTGGTGCTCAGAGCAAGCAGGTCTGTCACCGTGGAAGTCTGCTTGTGGACTCAGCCGTTTAAGGGGCATCTGCAGCTGCCAGCTGCCTCTGCCGCAGCCTCTGTCTCACTCAGCTGCTCGGCTGGGCAGCCTCACATCCTTGTCCCATCCTACCTCCTGCAGGGAGATTTCTTAGGTTTCTCCCTAGAACTATGGCTTATTTATATAGATCCCAAGTGACTTTTCCTTGCTCTTTGCTCCTTATTTCTGTCACAACTTTAATTTGGTTGCCAGAGGGATGAACAGAGCCTCTATCATCTATGCCATTTCTCCCCCTCCTCTACCTCTGCTCTTTTTAGTGTCACCTGGAAATTATCAATTAAGAAGTATGAGATAGATGTCAATTCTAAGACTATCTAAATTTTCTAAATGTGGAAGTGTTAATTAACTATAGGATAGTTCAGGAGAAAGATTACAATTAGGTTCCTTCCTCTCCAAAGACTGCCTCCTTAATAACCTTTCAATTTACCTCTATTCATTCTCAGTTATTGATGTTTCTCATTTGTCATAGAATTACAAATATTCCATACTTACAAACTTTGGTTTGAATAAGTATATTTAATTTGGAAACTGTCTAGGTTACACTATTTTCACCATGAAGGAATAGTTATCACAAGCTAAAAGTGATTTTACTCCCTTGAACTAAAACAAAACAAAACCTTGGTTCTCATCGCATCATATTTGTGTTATACTTTTCCTTGTACATATGTCTTATCTATTGTTTTAACTAGTGACATTCTTTTTTTCATATGATTAGCATAATACTTTATACAGAAGATACTAATAGACATTTATGGATAAATAGATCATCAGTCTATAAGTGGAAATAACAGTTTGAAATAAATATTTGTAGACACAACAATCTTACATATATTGCTTTATTTTTTATATTTTAATTTTTACTAGTTTCTAAGTGCAGGTTCAGAATGTAGGCCCATTGTGCATCCTGATTGTGATCTTCCTGAATTTTGCAATGGAAGCTCAGGAGCCTGTGATCCTGATATAACTATACACAATGGACGTGTATGTAAAAGAGATTTTATTTGTTATGATGGAGAATGCCATGATCTTGATGCACGTTGTGAATCCATATTTGGAAAAGGTAATATTGTTTTATCACATCTAAATAGTCTTCAGTATTTTTATTAACATTACCAAGATGATGGGCTATTATATATATATAATTTACATTCTTTATATTTATATAAATTATATGTAAGTACATGTATAAATTTAAATTCTTTATTCTGTTTAACATTTATATTTTTATTTTTCAAACTTTATTAATGTATAATTGACAAATAAAAATGTATATATTTAAGGTATATGACTTGATGTTTTGATAATACATGTATATTATGAAATAATTGCCACAACAAGCTATTTGATATATCCAGAATTGCTGGATCATAAGGTAGGTCATTTTTAATTTTAGAGGAGCCTATATGCTGTTTTCCATAATTGCTATTCCATTTTCATTCCTATCAACAATGTACAGAGGTTTCCTTTTTTCCCCATCCTTGCTAACACTTACCTTTTGTCTTTTTGATAATAGCTATCCTAAGAGGTGTGAGTTATAGTTTTGATTTGCATTTTCCTGATGGTTATTGATGTTGAGCACCTTTTCATATATCTGATGACCACTTTTATGTCTATTCAGGTTCTATTTTAAAATCTTATTATTTATGTTTGCTATTAAATTATATGAGTAACATATATTTTGGAGATTAATCTCTTATCAGATACATTATTGGCAAATATTTTCTCTTATTCTATATGTTTTCCTTTCATTTTGTTGATTGTTTCTTTTGCCGAGAAGTTTTTTTTTTTTTTTTTTTTTTAGTTTAATGCAGCCCCGTTTGTCTATTTTTGCTTTTGCTGCCTGTGCTTTTGTGTCATATCCAAAAACTTATTGCCCAGACAAATGTCCAAGAGTTTTTCCTCTGTTTTCTTCTAGTTTTTCAGTTTCAGGTTTCATGTTTAGATCTTCCTCATTCAAGCTTTATTGAGGTGTAATTGACATATAACATTGTGTATGCTCAAGGTGTGCAGTGTGTTGATTCAATACTCATATATTGCAAAGTGATTAACACCATCACCTTAACTAACACTTCTATCATGCTACATAATTACCATATCTTTTTTTGTGGTGAGAACATTCAAGATCTACTCTCTTAGCAACTTTCAAGTATATAATATGCTTTTAAGTATATAATTTCAAGTGCATAATAAGTATCATGCTATACATTGGATTCCCAGAACTTACTCATCTTATAGCTGAAAGTTTGTACCCTTTGATGAACATTCCCCTTTTTCCCTCCTTCTAGTGCATGGTAACCACCACTCTACTCTGTTTCTGTGTTTGGCTTTTTTAGTTCCACTTTACATAAGTGATATCATAGAGTTTTTGTCTTTCCCTTTATGACTTATTTTACTTAGCATAATGCCCACAAGTGCTTTTATCCATGTTGTTGCAAATGGCAGGACTTCCTTCTTTCTTATGACTGAATAATATTCCATTGTATATCTTGATGAATACTTAGGTTGTTTCCATATTTTTCCAATTGTGAATAATGCTACAATGAACATGGCTGTGCAGATATGTCTTGAGATCCTGTTTGCATTTCCTTTAGCTATGAAGTGGATTGGCAGTGGAATTGCTGGATCATATGGTAGTACTATTTTTAACTTTTTGAGGAAACTCCATACTGTTATTTGTAGTTGCTGCAACGATTTACATTCCCACCAACAGCGCACGTGTTCCATATTCCCTTTAGTCTCACCAAGGTTTATTATTTCTTGGCTTTTTTGATGAGAGCCATTCTAACAGATGTGAGGTGATACTTCGTTGTGGTTTTGCTTTGCATTTCCCCAATATTAGTGATGTCTAGCACCTCTTCATGTACCTGTTGGCCAGTTATATGTCTTCTTTGAAAAAAGCCTATTTAATTCCTTTGCCTATTTTAAAAATCAGATTATTATTATTTTTTGCTATTGAGTTCTATAATTTTTTAATGTATTTGGAGTTTGTCCTTAACAGATATATAATTTGCAAATATTTTCTCCCTTTCTGTAGGTTGCCTTTTCATTTTTTCTTGTTGCTTTTACTGTGGAGAAGCTTTTTAGTTTGATGAACTACTACTTTTTAGTTATTCTTTTTAAATTTTTAAAAATTTTATTGGGGTGACATATTTGACTTAGCACGATGCTTTCAAGATCCATCCATTTTTTTGTTAAAATTATGGAGGGGACATTGGTTAATATAATCAAATAAATTTCAAGTGTGCAATTCAACAATATGCCATATATATATTGCATTGCATGTTCACCACCCAAAGTTAGATTTCCTTCGATAACCAAATGTTTGACCCCTTTTACCCCTATGTAGCTCCCCGATCCCCACCTTCCTTCTGGTAACCAGTAAACTATTGTCCATGTCCAAGAGACTCTGTCTTCTTCATTTGTAGCTTTCAGTTTTATATCTAACAAATGAGTGAAATCATATAGTTCTCAACTTTTTCTGTCTGATTTAGCATGATAATCTCAATATCCATCCATGTTATTGCAAATAGAAGTATTTTATCTTTTCTTATGGTTGAGTAATGTTCCATTGTATGTATATACCACATCTTTTTTATCCAGTCATCTATCAAAGGGTGCTTTGGTTGTTTCCATGTCTTGGCTTCTATGAACAAGACTGTTATAAATGTCAGGATGCATATATCTTTGTGGATAAACGTTTCCACATTTCTGGAGGAGATACTTAGAAGAAGAATTGCTGGGGCACATGGTAATTCTATTCTAAGACTCTTGAGGAATCTCCATATCTTTTCCACAGTGGCTGTACCAATTTACATTCCCATCAGCAATGTATCAGAATTCCTTTTCCTCACAACTTCTCTAGCACTTGTTATTACTTGTCCTATTGACGAGAGACATTATAACAGGTATGAGGTGGTATCTCATTGTGATTTTGATTTGCATCTCCCTAATAGCTAGTGAATTTGAGCATCTTTTAATATGTCTGTTGGCCATTGTGTGTCTTCTTGGGAGAAGTGTCTATTCAGGTCCTCTGCCCATTTTTTTTTTTAAATTAGATTGTTTCAGGAATTATGTAATGGAAACTATAAGTATTCAAAGTGGTTGTTCAATGAAGTTAGTATGTTTGATCTCATGAATTCTAATGGATTACTTCTAATGTGTCTAAGATTGCCTTTGTTAACAGCTAATTCCACTGAACTAAGTTTTCCAACCTCCCAATACATAAAGTATGGATATGTAGGTGAAGATGGCTGCCTAAGCCCCCAGTGGTCCTTTGAACAGTTTGGAGCTCTGTGTGTATCAATGTTATCTCCCTATTACTAGTGAACTGTAGCATCTGGTATTATATATTTTGTATGGGACACCCAATTTTGAAGTGTTTTGGTTTACCACAGTGACAATCTTCTTTGTTGGTCAGAAAATATTAGTTATTACACAGACACCTAAAAAATATAGTGGTTAAAGAGCGAGAAGTTTTCTTTTTCTCATATAATATTCCAGAGGTAGGCAAATAGTCAAAGGTGGTTCAGCAGCCTTGCTCTATAACATTTTTCAAGAACCTGTGGTCTTTCTTTCGCTTGACCATTCCTTGTTTTTCTTGTAGAAGGTAGTTTCCCCGAACAAATTCTTTTTGCCAGTCCATAGAATGAAAGAAAGAGGAAATGAAAATGTAACCAGCTTTCACTTATTGCCATTAACTTGATGTTTTGTATATAATTTCTGCTAATATTCCACTGCTCAGAACCTAGTCACATAACCATATCTAGTTGCAAGAGAATTTGAGAAACGTTTTCTTAAGCTTGGTGTCTGTGTGCCCTGCTAATAATAAGAGGGTTCTATTACTAAGTGGAAGAAAGAATAGATATTAAAGAACAGTTGTAAGTTTAGGTGCTATCTTTTCTTTCTTTTTAACTCAGCATTAGTCAAAGTTGAGGTTATGGTACCAGGATACTCTTTGTAGTACTCATGTTTGCCTGGAATATCACAGTTTATATAGAGAAGGCAGAGATCAGTGTGGGTCAGAGCATCATAAGCTATTTCATTGGTGAGAAGAGGCAAGATTTTACAATAAATTTCTAGATTTATCTTTATCTGTAGAGGAGTCAGATAAGATTTATTTCTTTTTACCACTTTCTAGGCACTGCCCAATATCCACATTGTTACTGTGGGAAATATCCTATTAGTACAGTATGGCCTTATACCCCTAATTTGTTTGATTGTACTGGGTACCTAGCCAGACCCAGTCCATTCAGAATTCTCCAACCTTGCTACAGTTGGTAGTTCTTGATGTGAGCATCTGGCTCATGCTAAGGGAATCAGGGAGGTTCTGAGTCTTTTCTGGGAATTTCAGATAGTTGAACAGAGTATTTTCTCTCTGAGAACTTAGAACTATCATACATAAAACTCCAGAGTTTTTGGCAGCTGTGTTTTTGAGAAAGATGGGCCTGAATGAGATAGAAAAATGAAACTGGAGTATAAACATAAATGAAAACAAGAAAGAGATAAACTTTACCTATATTTTTTCCTCCAAGGTCAATGTAATTAGTGATATTTCATTTAGTCTGTCTCTTCTTATTCTCATAATTCTTGATAGATTTTTTTGGACTTGTTTGAAAATGATTATTTCTCCATCACTTTAGCTAGTTACAGGAGTAATCTGTAGTTTATTGGAGATGGAAAAGAATTATATAGCTCAAGGATCTTCAGATTCTATAAGTAAATTTATGCTTATTTATCTGAAATAATCTCTTTTTAACAGATTTTAATTAAAATATAGCTAACATGCAATATTATATTAGTTTCAGGGGTACACCATAGTTTTTCAACATTTATATATCTAAAAAAGTAATCACCGTGATAAGTCCAGCAGCCATCTGGCACCATACAATGCTATCGACTATACTGTACATTACATTCCCATGACTCGTTTTATACCTAGAAATTTGAACCTCTTATTCTTCACTTCCCCCCTTTTTAATCTTTCAAAAACAGTTAACATTAAATATTATATTACAGAATAGTGATTAGACATTTATATAATTTACAAAGTGATCCCCCTGAGTAGTACTAACCTGACACTATACGTAGTTATTACCATATTATTGACTATATTCCCTGTGCTTTACTTTATATCCCCATGACTATTTTGTAACTACCTATTCGTACTTCTTAATTCCTTCACTTTTAAGGCTGTTTTAGAAGCCATGAAGAAAAGATCACTACTTTCATAATTCATTTGTGGAAAATTTAAAGTGGTTCTATCTGCAAATTCTTTGAAAAATGTAGGATTATAACTGCTTCCTTCAATAAAGAATATTTAGGAGGACACAAAACATAAACTTCAACGAAATTAGTGAGGTAACATTGGAAACATAATTTGGAAGAGATCACTAAGGGGGTTCATTTCAAATATTAATCTCTAAAATTCTCTGTTGCCTCAAATAGAACAGGTATAATTCATGTTGTGAGACGTGACTTTGAATGTCAAACTTCATAAAAAAAATTAGATCATGAGATGTGGTTATTCAAGTTGTTGTTTTTTCATTCATTCAATAAATATTTATTTAGCACCTTAATTGGGTAAGGCACTCTTCTAGCACTGGAAAACCAGTGGTGAACATACAAAAAAAATGATTCCTATTCTTATAGAGGTTATATGCCAATGAAGAGTTCTGATAATAAACAATAAAAAAGTTAGTAAGTAAATAAATGTTTTATTTTTAAACTAAAAGCAACAAACAAATAAGGCCAATAAATAAAAACTCATAGACACAGACAACAGTTTAGTGGTTACTAGAGAGAAAGGAGAGAGGGAAGGAGGTAGATAAGGGTAAAGGGATTCATACATGTAGTATTGGAAGATCTGACTTTGGGCGGTGACCATACAATGTAATATACAGATGATGTATTATTGAATTGTACACTTGAAACCTATATAATTTTATTAACCAATGTCATTCCAATAAATTTAACAAATAAATAAATAAATGTAATTATTTCCATTAGTGGTGTTATAAGGGTTCAGACAATAATAAAACATAATAAATAAATATAATTATTTTCATTAGTGTTAATGATATGATAAAAAACATAAACAACAACAGTAGCAACAACAATGCATGATAATAGGACAAAAAGTCATAATGAGGATGAGGCTGCTTTATATAGGGTCTTCAGAGACAGTTTCCAAATGAAAGTGAAATTAGATCAGAAACTTGAATACTCAGAAGGAGCTAGTCAAGAGATGACCTTGTGAAAGAGCATTTCAGGCAGAGAATTGCAGCAAATGTTATGGTACTGAGTTGGGATTAAATTTAGTGAGTTTAAGGATAAAAAGAAGGACACTGTGGCTGAAGTATAGTAAACCAGACTGAGTAAAGACCATGCTAAAAAAAAATGGATTTTTTTTTTCGTGTAATGGGAAGCTATTAGAGACATTTAAGTACAAGGCTGATATATATGATTTTTAATTTCAAAAAGGATCACTCTGATTTATGGTATGGAGAATGTATCATGGGAAGTGAAAAGTAGAAGTGGGGAGTCGATTAGAAGGCTATTGTAGCATATTAGGAGAGAACTGATGAAAGGCTAGAATGGTGGCTGTGGAGAAGATGAGAAGTGATCATGCTCAGTCTGTATTTAAGACATAGTGTCAATAAGACTTAGGTAGTAGAGGTGCAGATAGTGAGGGGGGAAATAGAAATCAAGGATGATTCCTAAATTTTAACCTGAACATCTGGTTGACTAAATGGTGCCATAAACTAAAATAAGGAAGTCTCAGGGCAAAATAGAATTTGATTTTAGGATATGTTAAATTGTAAATGCTTATTAGTCATGAGATGAGGTGAGTCAGATATTAGGTCATGCCCACTATTTTATTGTGCCTCATAGCATTTGGTAGTAGGGTACAGGGAATCTAGATACACTATTTGGACTACGGAAGGGCAAATTCTCTTACTTAGTAGACTTGGTCAGTATGCTGGATTTAAAAGAATATTTGACATGTGACCACATTTGAAAGCATTGCCTTTTTAGTGTTTTCATCTCACACTGGAAAACCCAGATTGATCTGAAAGTCCCTAAACTAATGAGACAGAGAGTATTCAAGAGAAAAGTTAATAATAGGACTCCTTGGTACCTTTAGATGCAGTAGATGGACTAATAAAAATTTGACTGGATGAAGAACATCACTTTCAATAGAATTCATCTGACTGCTCTGTGCCTAACATATTCTTTTATATTATATTTCCAAACTGGACTGAATTATCCAATTTCTGAATTTTCCTGGATATTGCCATAGTATCTAACAAGCCCTACTTTGCGTTTTTAATTGGGTGGCTTATATTCACAACTGAAATGATTAAACATTGTGAATACTCAGAAATAACATTGCCTGTCCTCATGGTATCTATACAGTCACCTTTGAAGGTCCAGTGTTTAAAAATGGTGGGAAGATTTAGAATTAGGAAAAGATAAAGAATTAAAAAGAATAGGGAAAAAATGTACATCATGGAAGGGGGGCAGGTAAGCAGGAGAAATTCTCTTGATCTTAAAAGAATATAGAGGAGAAATAAATGGGAATCAAAAGTGACTAAACATCATCTTAATTCTCATAACAATCCATTGAGATAGATATTATCATCTACTTTTATAGATGAAGCAGTTAGGCTTAGCAAGGTTCATTTTGGAGAAGGTAGCTGCGCTAGGCAGAGTTCTAAGATGGCCCCCAAGACTCTCTTGGTGTACATGCTTTGGATAATCCCTTTTGAATTGGGGAAGAACCAGTGAATATATGATGGAATATCATTCCTATTTAGATTATATAGTAAAGAAGGAATTTTGAAGATGTAATTAAGATCTATAATCAATCAACTTTGAATTAATCAGGATCATTCTGAGTGGGCCTGACCTAATCATGTGATTCCTTAAAAGCTGGGGGATGTCAGAAAGATTTCTTTACTGGCTTAGAAAAACTAAGCTGCCACATTGTGAGAGGGCCATGTGACTAGGATCTGAGGGGGAGTTTCTAGGAACCAAGATTAACCCCTGGCAGATAGTAAGAAAATAGACCTATGACTGACAAAAACAAACAAACCTGAATTACACCAACAATCAGTGAGCTTTTAAGAGGACTCCAGCATCAGATGAGACTGCAGCTCCAGCCTTTATTTTAGCCTAGTGAAACCCTGAGCAGAGAAATTACTTGTGTTTTACTGGACTTCTGACTTAGTGACATTATAAATGGATGTCTTTGTAAGCTGCCAAGATTTTGGTAGTCTTTTACAAAGTGATAAAACAACAACAACAACAACAACAACAACACAACTAATATAGTAATGAAGAAAAAATAGGTTAATATATAGGTTGACAATTATGGTCTCTTTATTTTAGACTGCCTGAGGATACAATGAGGTTTCTTCAATGAGATTTTGTTACAGGCCTGGCTTTTTATGAGTTCCTATTTAGAATCTAAGTGAACAAGTATAGTTTTCTTATGTTATCTTTCATAGAGCCCTCTCATGATTTACACTTCTGTAACTTTTCTCCCCTCATAATATCTTTTGTGATGAAAATAACAGAAAATGAAGCAAAAGGAGGAATAGCCATGAGGATTGCCTTTCACTTGAATTCTTTCTCTTTTTATACAACAATACTAGGAAAACTTTAAAATTATACAGTAATAAAGGAAAAGGAGACATAATATATGAGGAAATGGAATAAGGTGGAAAAGAAAGGGCATTTTAATCCAAATATATGTTTAACTTTGACAGGTTCAAAAAATGCTCCATTTGCTTGCTATGAAGAAATACAATCTCAAGGTGATAGATTTGGAAACTGTGGTCAGGAAAGAGGCAACTATAAAATATGTACATGGAAGTAAGCTATGCAAATATTAAAGACACTTTTCTTATGTTCTGTAAGATTCTACCTTTAGTTTTTTCAATATGTGTCATTCATTCCAGTGGTTCCAAGTACGACATGTGCATGGGAGTGAATCTCAAATATAAATCTCTAGCCCTGACATCTTTCTCATGCTAGAGGCTTAAATTTCCATCTAATTTTTAAATATATGTAGATGACCATTATATTCCTAAATCCAATACATGATTGAAACTAATAATACCTATTGCACCTTTTCTTTCTGAACCTGCTATTTTAATTTATAAAAATACTGTCCCCATTCATTCAATTTCTTGCCCAAGCTGAAGACTGCCCAGTGTCTGTAAAATGAAGTTCATTTTTCCCTGCATCTAACGAGCCAGCTCTTTGATATTTTGGCCATTAATTTATTTTAACAAACATTTATTAAGAACCTGCTATGTGCTGGATACTGGGTGAGCTACTAGTTAGCAAATCATACATGGCCCCTGTACTCATGGAATTTGTAGACTAGTAAACATGGCATGCAGTTTTGTGCTTCCTTGATTTGCTTATGCTGTTACTTTTGTTTAGAAATACCTTACTCTGCCTGTTGAAATCCTACAAATTTGCAAGCTTTAACTCAGGTGTTATCTCCTCTTTGAAGTTTTTCCTAACTAAGTTAGAATGAGCCCTCATCTTAAAGCTCTTGTAAGAATTTGTTTATTTCATTTGTAGCACTTTTAATGAGATTTGTATCACATTTTGTATTAAATTTTAAGGTTCTTGAAGGTAGAGATCACAACTTATTTATTTTTATTTTCCCTTATAGACGGATATAAAATGTTTAAGTGAATCGATTAAGTGAATTGACAATAATTGTATAAATCTACACAGTGAATAAAAGACCATTAGTAGCCTTGAAAGACAGTCTTGCACCAATGGCTTTATATTTTTTACTTTAATTGTTAGTGTTAAAGTATTATATTTTTCCCTAGACACATTGCCATAAATGATGAACCATTCTTATTTTGTCAAAGAAAGCAAATCTGAAGCATTTCTAATAAATGCCTAATGTATTATAATCATATAATTTTATTATTTTTGCAGTAAACTTGCATGTGGAAGATTAGTTTGTACCTACCCTTTTCGATCTCCTTTCCATCGAGAAAATGTTGCTGTGATTTATGCATATGTACGAGATGTTGTATGTATAACTTTAGACTACAGTCTTCATGGCTCACTTAGAGATCCAATGGTGGTCCGTAATGGCTCTGTATGCGATGTTGGGAGGGTAAATGATTTAAATTTATTTTAAAAATATAGTTATATTTATTTCTTTAATACATATTCTTATTTAACTATCAAATTTTGATTATTTTCTATTGCTATGTAACCCTAAGTATTTGGATAAGGACAAAATAAATAAATTTCACTTTGATTCCAGATATTAAGAGGGAAAGGGACTGTTTGATCCTCTTCAGAATTTCAGTGTTGTGAGCAAGGAAACTCCCAAGTGTTTTGAGGCTGAAGTGGGGATGGGAGAGATCTTGGTAATACATTGTAGTTAAGTACTCTATAGCAGTGGTCTCCAACCCTCTGGCCGTGGACAAGTACCAGTCCTCTGTGGCCTGTTGGAAACTGGACCATACGGAAGGAGGTGAGTGGTGAGTGAGCGAGCGAAGCTTCATCTGTGTTTGCAGCTGCTCCCCAGCACTAGCATCACTACCTCAGCTCCGCCTCAGATCATTAGGTGTTAGATTCTCATCGGAGCATTGGTCCCTGGTGCCCAGAAGATTGGGGGCTGCTGTCTTATAGCATGGAAATTCACTTTTCTTTTTGAAGAAAAAAGAAATCCAACTTAGTAATTTGTGTCTCTTTGTGGCCCAGTAGATAAGAGCACAAGTTACTATCTGGCTGTTAAGAATCAAATCTTATGTTTTGACATTTTGCTGGTTACCTAACCACTGTTGGATACCACTACTGTATGTAAAGGGGATAATCATAGCATTAACTCTGTGGGGTTATTGCAAAGATTTAATGAGATAACAGTATAAAGTGCTTAGCACAATGTCCAGCACATAGTCAAAGTTAAATAAAGGTTGGCTATTATTATTGATTGTTGTTATAATTTGTTATTTCTGAGGCTGACACAAATCTGGAGAAAACATGGAGGGAATAAATTTACTTTAAAGTCTCATTTAATTTCTGACCAGATCTTTGCTCATGAGGAACTATAATTTAGTATAAAATGTAAACTTTAAAGACAGACGTGCAGAGATCTGAATTCTGACTCTTCTACTAACTTGATAGATGATTTAGAATAAATTATTTAATATGTGCAATGTATATATTAATAGCCACTTTTAGTGGTTTTATAGTTTAAGTGAAGTTTACGTAGGTAAACATATTGTCTTTTTAATATTGGCTTCCTCTTCATGCCTAGGAGTCATAAATGCCTCCTTAAAGGAGGGATGTTCCAGGAAGCTCAGATATGTTTAGGCTCATATTTAATACAAATTTAATATATATACTGATTATATTGAGTCGATTTTCTTTCTATTCCAACTTTTGATATGGGCAGTGAAATCAGGATATTGTAATAAAAAATGGTTATTTGGTTACAATTTTTATGTTTGTCTTGTTTCATTTGTATCTTCTATTTCCCTGCCCTGAATCATTTTTAAGATTGTTTTTTTTTAGAGCAGTTTTAAGTACACAGCAAAATTGAGAGGAAAGTATGTAGATTTCCCATATACCCCTACCCAAGCATAGCCTCCCTCTTCTCAATATCTCCCAGCAGAGTGGTATATTTGTTATAATTGATAAACCCACATTGACACATCATAGTTACACAAAGACAATAGTTTACATAAGCACCCACTCTTGGTGTTGTACCCTCTATTAGTTTTTGACCTATATTATTTTCCTTCTCTCTGAAGAACTTCTTTTAACATGTCTTTTAAGGCCACTCTACTAGCAAAAAATTCTCTCAGTTTTTATTCATCTGAAGTCTATTTCTCCTTCAGTTTTGAAAGGGTAATTTCACAGTATATAGAACTTATGTTGGTAGGGTTTTTGTTTTTTTTTTTTCTGTCAACACTAAATATTTCACTCCACTGTCTTCTAACTGCATGGTTTCTGAGAAGAGAAGTCAGATGTAATGCTTATCTTTCTTCCTCTATAGGTGAGATTTTTTTTACATTCTGCCTTTTTTCAAGATTAGTTCTTTGGTTTATTGTAGTTTGGACATGATATGCCTAGGTGTAGTTTTTTTGGTGGGCATTTATCCTGCTTCTTGTTTCCTGAGCTTCCTGGATCTGGGGTTTGTTGTCTGACATGAACTCGGGGGTTTTCTTAGTCATTATTGTTTCTTTCTTTTCCTGTCACACTGTCTTTGGTATTCTGTGGGGTTTTTTAGTGATTGTTCTATTTGCCTTTTAGCTTTTTAAGATTTTATTGGTATATCCTCTAGCTCAGAGATCCTTTCTTCAGCTATTTCTAGTGAACTAGTAAGCCCATTAAAGCCATTCTTCATTTTTGTTTTTGTTGTTTTCACTCTGGAATTTATTTTTGGTTCTTAGGCTTTCCATCTCTTTTCTTACATTGTGCAATTGTTCTTGCATGCTTTCTACTTCATTTATTAGATTCTTTACCATATTAATCACAGTTGTTTTAAACTCCTAGTCTGATAATTCCAATATCCCTGCCATGTCTTATTCTGATGATTGCTTTGTTTCTTCAAATAGTTTTTTTTTTTTTTGGCTTTTAGAATGCCTTGTACTTTTTCTTGATAGTGGCTATGATGTATCAGTTCAAAGAACTGCGGTAAGTAGGCCTTTAGTAATGTGGCGGTAAGATGTGGGGAGATGAGAAGTGTTCTTTAGTTCTGTAATTAGGTCTCAGTCTTTTAGTGAGTTCATGCCTCTGTACTGTGAATTTTACAAATGTTTCTCGGTTTTTTTCTACTCCTTTCAGACAGGACAGCTAGAGAAGGCTGGAGTTGGATATTTCCATTTTCCCGCATGAAAGTTCAGAAGTGACTGGAATTGGGTATTTCCCTTTTCCCAGATCAGTAACGCTCTGATAAAACCCCATCAGGTTAGCCTCTGGTTAACTCATTTCTCCTGAGGGCAGACCTTCTTAAGAAGAACAGAGTGCTCTTGCTATTTCAAAAATGGTTGCTTTTCCCCTCTTCCTGCCAAACAACAAGGGGATTTTCCTCTGATATTTACTATGAGAACTTGATTGAGCTCTTGGAGGTAAATCCCACAAAATTCTGGGTGCTCCCCATGACTTCCTCTGAAGTTTTAAATTGTCAGAGTTATCCACACTAAGCCTTCAGTAATTCACTTATCATAGTTCAGGCTTTCCTATCATGTTGCTGGTACCTAAGGTGGTTTCTTCTTGTGAATCTGCTTTGCTAACCTCTGACTTTCTTGTGTCCACTTGTATCTCTTTCCAGTCTTGGGCATAAGTGGTTTGCCGTGTCTCCACTTCTCTTATGGATCCTAGGAGAGTTCTTGATTTTTCAATATGTTTAGCTTTTTACTTGTTAGAACAGAGTGGTGACTTCCAAGCTTCTTACATGTAGACCAGATATTAGAAACCTGAATCATTTTTTAAAAACTAGACTTTATTTTTTAGAAAAGTTTTATATTCATATCAAAATTTGTGAAAAGTACAGGGATTTCCTATATACCATTTATCCCTGCATGGGCACAGACTTCTACACTGTCCACAACCCCACCAGAGTGGTACATTTGTTATAATTGATGAATGTACATTGACATGTCATTATCACCCAAAGTCTGCAGTTTACATTAGATTTACTTGAAAAATCTCAAAATACTTGGAGATTAAACAACACACTTTGAATAACACATGCCAAAGGAGAAATATCAAGATAAAATGAAAAATATTTTGAACTAGATGGAAATGAAAATACAACATATAAAAATTTGTGAAGCACAGCACGAGCAGTACTTAGATGGATTAATTGTATTGAATCGTTACAGTCTTATGTTATATAATTACTGATTGTAATGTTAAGATAGCTGGACTACTCTGACTTTGAATTTTTTTTCCATTAGGTTTGTATAAATGGTGAATGTGTAGAATCGAGGATACCTATAAGTGAATTCTTTACTTGTTCAGAAAAATGCAATGGAAATGGAGTAAGTAAGCACATGATTTATGTTTCCTCAAATCGCATTAATTTTAGACACTTTTCAGCATCACTCATTGATATATTCTACATTTATTGGGTTCCTACTATGTGCTAATGTTGGATCGAAGCCTCTTCTAGAGCTTCCTTAATATTATCTGGAACTGGCCCTCATATCTGGAGGCAGAGAGAGGCTGAAGAAAAAGGCAGATCACTCCAGATTGATAGGTTGCTGGTTTAATAAACAAGGAACTTACTTATGAGGCTTGAATTGGGCAGCTCCAATACAAGGGTTTAGTCACATGCATAGGGGACCTCAACTGGGTTTAGTCACATACCAAGTCCAGATAGTCTCATAGCCACATTTCTATCTCAAGTTTGTGTCATTGGGTAGCTTCTAGCACAGAGAAAGCAAGTGGAGCACATATTCCAAGCACAGTGGAGAGAATGGGAGCCTCAGATTTCCCAGGTCCAGCTTGTCAAACCAGTGGTCATGTCTTCTTGATGACCTTTCTCAACAGGTAGGTCCTGCTATATCTACTTTCAATATGGAGCTGAATTGGGTTACTAAATTTGTAGCAATAGGTAGTTATAGAGAACATTATATAGAATTAAATAGGCCATGATTTCTGATTGTGTGGGTCTGGGAAGTACGCTCAACAGTAGTCAGGACTATGACTCAACTCCCCTGCCTGGGTGAGGGGAGAGATCAGGCCTCAGAGGTGGCAAGGCTCTTTGCTTGAGGTCCCAAATCAGTCAGACCTGCACCCTGTCAAGTTTCTTGATTAGATCGCACCACTGTCTTGGCTCTGCAGATGAGCAAAGCCACTGATTGGGACTACTATTTGGGTGCTGCAGGTAGGAATATGGACTGCTGAGATACAAGCATTGGTTGTTACAAGCCCCTTCTGCCTTCTCCCTTACAATTAAAATCCCAGTAGGTAAGCCCCATAGATTTTCCCATGATCCCTGTGAGACAAAATCAGAGTGGGGTCTCCCAGGAAGCAGCCCACAATGCTAGGGGACCTTTATGTACACCCTGAGCTCTCTATTCCTATAGGAGGAACTGTAGGCTCAGGGCACACCTCTCGATGTGGTGTTCTGCTGGCCTGTGGGAAGGACAGTGTGGTTAGTGTATTGCCACTCCTCTTACCATTCTAATGCAGTGTGTCTCAGTGATGCATGGGTATACTTTAGTCTTAGTCCTGTGTTCTAGGATTCTCTCAGTGGAATCTGAAGAAATGTTCAATTAATATAAAGGGTGGTTCAAATCCAACATTTCCTTGTGATTTTCTATCTGGATTATCTACCTATTTCATTGTTGAAAGTGGTATGTTGAAGTATCCTACGTTTATTGTATTGCAGTCAATTTCTTCCTTAAGGTCTGTTAGTATTTGCTGAATATATTAGGTGCTCCAATGTGTGTTTATATTATGGTTGCTGTATCATCCTGAAGAATTGACATCTTTATCATTATATAATGACCTTTTCATTTTTTAAATTAAAGTTATTGGTTAATAAAATCAAATACATCTCAAGTATGTAATTTAATATGTCATATATATTGCATATTGTGTTCACCACCAAAAGTTAGATTTCCTTCCATCACCAAATATTTGACCCCACTTACCCCATCCACCTACCCCCACACCACCTTCCCTCAAATAACCACTAATCCCCTTTCCATGTCTATGAATTTTTTGTTTCTCATGTTTGTTGCTTTCAGTTTTATATCCTACATATGAGTGAAATCATATGGTTTTCAGCTTTTTCTGTCTGACTTATTTCACTTAGCATAATTATCTCAAGATCTATCCGTGTTATCATAAATGGCAGTATTTTAACTTTTCTTATGGCTGAGTAGTATTTCATTGTATATGCATACCACATTTTTATCCAATCATTTATCGTATGATACTTCAGTTGCTTCTATGTCCTGCCCACCATGTATAATGCTGCTATGAACATTGGGCTGCCTAAATCTTTTTGGATAAATGTTTTCAGGTTTTTAGGGTAAATACCCAGAAGAAGGCTTGCTGGGTCATATGGTAATTCAATTCTTATTTTTTTTGAGGAACCTCCATACTGTTTTCCACAGTGAATATACCTATTTATTATTCCCACTAGCAGTGTAGGAGGGTTCCTTTTTCCCCATAACCTCTCTCCAGCACTTGTTATTACTTGTCTTATTGATGATAATCATTCTCATAGGTGTGAGGTGGTGTCTCATTGTGGTTTTGATTTGCATTTTCCTAATAGCTAGTGAAGTTGAGGATCATTTTATGTCTGTTGGCCATTTATATGTCTTCTTGGCGGAAGTGTCTGTTCAGTTCCTCTGCTCATTTTTTAATTGGATTGTTTGTTTTTTTGTTGTTGAGGTATATGAGTTCTTTGTGTATTTTGAATATTAGGCCCTTATCAGAGACAGTGTTTGCAGATATATAATGCCATTAGAAATGTTTGCTTCTTTGCCTTGTTGATGGTTTTATATTCAAGTCTTTGATCCATTTTGAGTTAATTTTGGTGTATGGTGATAGAAGTCTAGTTTTCTTCTTTTGAATGTGGCTTTCCAGTTTTCCCAGGACCATTTATTGAAGAGGCATTCCTCTCACCATTATATGTTTTTGGCTGCTTTGTTGAAAATTATTTGCCCATATATATGAGAGTTTAATTCTGGACTCTTAATTCTATTCTTTTGGTCTGTGTGTCTGTTTTTTGGCCAATACTATGCTGTTTTAATCATTGTCGCTCTGTAGTGTAATTTGAAGTCAGGCAAAGTGATTCATCTGGCTTTGTTCTTTTTTTCTCAGGATTGCCTTGGGTATTTGGGCTCTTCTGTGGTTCCATACAAATCTGATAGTATTTTTTTTGTTGTTCTATTTCTTTAAAAATGCTATGGGATTTTGATTGGGATTGCATTAAATCTGTGTAATGCTTTAGATAATAAGGTCATTTTAACTATGTTGATTCTTCCAATCCTTGAACATGGAATATCTTTCCATAGCTTTGTGTCTTTTTCAATTTCTTTTAATAATGTTTTATAGTTTTCAGTATAGGTCCTTCACTTGTTAGGTTTATTCCTAGATATTTATTCTTTTTGTTGCAATTAAAAAAGGATTTTTTTTTCATTTCTTTTTCTGAAATTTTATTGTTAGCATATAGGAATGCTATGGATTTTTGAACATTGATTCTGTATCCTGAAACTTTACTGTATTTGTTTATTCTAATAGTTTTTTTTAGTGGAGTGTTTAGAGTTTTCTATAAAGAATTCATATCATCTGCAAAAAGTGGCAGTTTGACTCCTTCATTCCTAATTAGATGCCTTTTATATCTTTCTCTTACCTGATTGCTCTAGTTAGGACTTACAATGCTAACTTGAATAATAGTGGTGATAGCTGACAGCCTTGTCTTGTTCCTGATTTTAGAGGGAAGTTTTTTTTAACTTTTCTCCATTAATTAAGATGTTAGCTGAGGGTTTGTCATATATGGCCTTTATTATATTGAGGTACCTTCCTTTTTTTCCCATTTCATTAAGTGTTTTAATCATAAATGGATGCTGTAGTATCTTATCACATGCTTTCTGCATCTATTGATATGATCATATGATTTTTTTATTCTTTATTTTGTTTATATGGTACATCACATTAATCAATTTGTATATAATAAACCATCTCTGTGACCCTGATATGAACCCCACTTGATAATGATGTATAATCTTTTAAAGGAGTTGTTGTATTTGATTTGTTAGTATTTTGTTTAGAATTTTTACATCTGTGTTCATGAAAGATATTGGTCTATAGTTTTCCATTTTTGTGTTATTTACCAGGTTTTGGTATCAAAGCAATGCTGGCTTCTAAAAAGAGATAGGAAGTACTGCCTCTTCTTCAATTTTGGGGAAAAATTTGAAAAGAATAGGTGTTAAATCTTTGAATGATTGGTAGAATTCACTGGTGAAGCCTTCTGGTCCCAGACTTTTCCTTTTTGGAAGGATTTTGATGATTTCGATTTCCTTACTGTTGTTCAGTCTATTTAGATTTTCCAGTTCTTCATCATTCAGTCTAGGAAGGTTGAATATTTCTAAGAACTTTTCCATTTCTTCTAGGTTATTAAATTTGGTATCATATAATTTTTATAGTACTCTTGTTATGATCCTTTGTATTTCAGTGATATCTATTGTAACTTTATTTCATTTCTGATTTTGTTTATTTGTGTCATTTCTGATTTTGTTTATTTGTGTCATTTCTGATTTTGTTTATTTGTGTCTTTTCTTTTTTCTTTTTGGTAAGTCAATTTTATTAACCTTCTCAAAGAACCAGCTCTTTGATGTATTAATTTTCTTTCTATTGTCTTTTTGTTTTCAATTTTATTTAATTCTACTCTAATTTTTATTTCCTTCCTTCTGTTGAGTTTGGGCTTCATTTGCTCTTTTTTATTTTTTAGCTTTTTAAGATGTAATATTAGGTTGTTTTTTGGAGATCATTTTTGTTTCTTGAGATAGGCCTGTAATGATATGAATTTTTTTTTTTTTTTGCCGCTTTCGTCGTGTTTTGATATATTGTATTTTCATTCTTGTTTGTTTCTCTAGATCTCTCCTTTTAATTCTTCTATGACCCAGTCTTTCTTTAGTAGCATGTTTTAATCTTCACATTTTTGTGGTTCTTCTCACTTTTTCTTTTCAATCGATCTCCAATTTTAAAGCATTATGGTTAGAGAATATACTTAGTATGATTTTAATCTTAAATTTATTTAGGAAGTTTTATGTCCCAATATATGGTTTATATTTGAGGCTATTCCATGTGCGCTAGAGAAGAATATATATTTTGGTGTTCTGGGATGAAAAGCTCTGTAATTATCATTTACGCCCATTTGGTCTAATATGTCGTTTAAGGCCAATATTTTCTTATTGGTTTTCTGTTTGGATGATATATCTATAGTTGTCAATGGGTATTTAGTTATATTACTATAATTATGTTTGTCAGTTTCTCCCTTTAGTTCTGTTAGTAGTAGCTTTATGTGTTTTGGTGTTCCCAGGTTGGGTACATATATATTGATGTTTTATGTATTCTTGATATATTGTCCCTTTTATTATTGTGAAATGTACATTATTTTCTCTTGTTACCTTTTGATCTTGAATTCTGTTTTGTCAGATATAAGTACAGCTACACCGACTTTTCTCTGAATATAATTTGCTTAGAGTATCATTTTCCATCACTTCACTTTGAGTCTATGTTTGTCCTTGGAACAGAGCTATGTCTCTTGAGTACAGCATAGAGTTTTCTTTTTTTGATACAAACTACTACTTTGTGCCTTTTAATTGTTGATTTCAGTCCATTTACATTTAGGGTGATTATTGATAAAAAGGATTTTCTATAGCCATTTTATGTTTTGTTTTCTCGTGGCTCTCTTTTTTATGTACTATTTTTCAATTCTAGATTTTTGTGGTTACCATTAGAATTATGCAAAAGGAAGTTTCATATGTACAGTAGTTCTTTTTCTTCTGATTGCATCTTATCTCCATTTACCTGTGCAAATTCAATCTTTTACCCCAACTTCTTTTATGTTTTCATTGCCACAAATTACCCCTTCTTATGCTGTGAGTTCATTTCCAAATTGCAATATTGTCTTCTTCTTTTTAAATAAATTTTTTAGCTCCTTTAACTTTTATGTTATTCTTAAGTGTTTGATGCCCTATTTTGAACAAGTGTTGTGGTTTCCTGGTTCTGTCTGCTAAGTCATCTTGCTCATAGTTTTGTATCTTTTTGTTTCATGTAGAAGAACACCTTTCAGTATTTCTTGTAATTCAGCTATTGTGGTGGTAAACTTCCTCAACTTCTATCTGTTTGGTAAAGTCTTTATTTCTCCTTCATACTTACAAGATAATTTGGCTGGATATATTATTCTAGGCTGGTGACTTCTCTTTTTCAATACTTTGAATATTTGATCCCACTCTCTCCTAGCTTGTAGAGTTTCTAGTGAAAAATTCGGTGATAATTAAGGGGATTTCATTTATAGGTTACCATCTGCTTTTCCCTGGCTGCCTTGAAAATTCTTTCTTTATCATTAATTTTTGGCAATTTTAATACAATTTGCCTTGGGAAAGGCCTTTTTAGATTGAGATAATTAGGTATTCTGTTTGCTTTTTGTATCCAAAGATCCAGTTCTTTCCAAAGGTTTGGGAAATTTTTGTTAATTATTTGTTTGAATAGGCTCTCACGTTTTTTCTTCCCCTCTTTACTTTCTGGTATACCCACTATTTTTATATTGCTCATTCTAATGGAGTTATATAGTTCTCACAGCATTTTCATTTTTTTTTTTTTTTTAAATCTCAATTCTCTCTCTTCTTCCCCCTAGTCATTTTTAGATTTCTGTCTTCTGTGTTACTAATGCTTTCCTCCATCTGGTCTGCTGTGTTTTCTAAGCTTAGGATTCATTCTTCTCTTTTACTGTGTTCGTCAGCTCCAGAATTTTTATTTGGTTCTTTTTAATAGTTTTAATCTCTTTAGTGAAGTACTTCTATTATTCATTGATTTTATTTCTGAGTTTGTTGAATTACTTTTCTGAGTTTTCTTATATCTCATTGAGTTTTTTTCTAAACTGCAATTTTGAATTCTCTCATTTAAATTACATATTTAAGGTTATTTTCCAGAGATTTTAAATTTTCTTTTTGAATTTCCTTTTGGTTATTCATTGTGCTTGATGGATATTTTTCTGCCTGGGCATTTGTGGAAATGTAAGTTGCTTTTTAAATGAATTTATCAATAAGTAGAGAAAACAAAACATGAATTTCTTTGTTTTGTAGTAGGTGGAGCAGAAGCCCAAGTTTTTTTTCTCTTACCTGCACTGCTGGGGCTTCTGGGAATTCTATTGGGTGGTGCTAACTAGGCTGTGGAAAATCTCCATATTCCCCAGCAGGTGGGCATCCCTTCCATGATCCGATTTCTTTGGTCTCAGGGCAGTACTCCTGTTGATTGGAAGAGACAGGCTATGGATTTCCTCCTGTGTGCTCTTAGTGTTACCCACCTTAGCCAGAAGCTGCCCATAGGGCAGCTCTGAGTTGAAGACGCTTCCACTAAGTTGTGCAGTGATGGGTGGGGGATGGAATGGGGAGTGAGTGTACAGATTCCAGTTCTTCTCTTACTGCAATGAGTAAAGACCACTTAGATTGGAAAGTGTTTTTTTTTTTTTTTTTTGCCTCCCACCTCTCATGATTTGCTGAGAGAATCTTGTTGTCCAGTGGGTCACAGAGGGATGGAGTTGGCAGATTACCTGTCTGTGGAATCCTTTGTTTGATGCTGGTGGACTTTGGAGCACTGCAATGCAATTTTTTTTGCATTGTTTCCCTGCTCCTGTGCCTGGGCCCACCTTCAGGGTATGCCAGCCACCCAGGTCTGACTACTGTCACTGCCCCTCTGGTCTGGTCTACCCAATGAGGACTGCTATTGCATATGATGGGGCTGCAGTGAGCATGAGTCTGCGGGAGGCTTCTGTCTTTGTCCTCTTTCTTCTTTGTCCTATCTCTGTTGTTCACTTAGATAAACCCAACTTCAGGTGTCTCTGCATAGCTGTCACAGACATGTTTGTGTGTTGAGCAGGGAATTCTTTGTTGAATTATATCTGTCCAACTTGTTGTAACTTAAAGGGAAGAGACTTGGAGGTCCTTTTATGCTGCCATACTGCTGACCTCACTTCTCCCAGCATGCTTTTTTAATACAAAACATTTGACTTCTAAGAATTTTTTAAATTTTATTATTAGTTTCAAGTATACAGTACATTGGTTAGAGATTTATATAGTTTATAAAACAATCCCCCTAATTGCTCTTTCTCCCCTCTGGCTCTCCACCTAGCCATTACATTAATGCTAACTGCATTCCCTATGCCATGCTCCCCATCCCTATGACCGTCTATCACATACTTATTTGTACTTCTTTAACCCTTCACCCCATTCTCCCAGCTCCCAAACTCCCCTCTCCCCTGGCCTTCACCAGATTGTCTTCTATATTTGGCGTCTGCTTTTGATTAGTTTGTTCTTTTTGTTCCTAAGAATTTTTTGATATTTTAAACATTGCCTAATAATCGTTATGAGAAATGATAATATATAATGTTACTTGTATTTTAACCATTCTCATGTGTTAAATATTAAATGATGTTTGATTCTTTATTATTATCAAAAGTCACTGTGATGAACAAACATATATAAATATTTATAAGCATTCTTTTTTTTTTAATAGGATAGATTCCAGAAGTGGAATTATAGAGTGTAAGGCGGTAATCCCTTTTAAGATAGTCATTTAAATTTTTTAAATGCTTTCAGAAAGTTTTATAAATTTATAATAATAAACATATGGATATGCCTCTTTCAATTATTTGTCTCCTCTAAGTGCTCTTTTATTTTTAAGATTTGCCATTTTCATATGTGAGAGAAAGTTCTCTATTGTTTTCATTAACTGTGCTTTGACTATTGATGAGATTGAATATATTTTCATATATTTAATAATGATGCATTGATCAGAAAATGATGTATTCCTACCTTTTTCTTATTGCGCTTCTAAATTCCATGTGGTGTCTAAGATGTAGTACTATGTATATTATTCATTTGTCAGATATGCATAATGGCTGTTTTATTTTATTGGCCTATTCTCACAGTGGTAAAATATCATTTTATGTTTTGTAGCAATTGGTAAAAATCAATTAAATATAAAATTTGATATGTCAACTTTTCTAATTTTTGTATCTTGGATTATTTGTTCAAGTCTTTGTTACTGTCTTAAGGAAAGTTTTGCAGTTCTCTTCACATGATGTTGCATGTTCTTTGTTAAAATTATTTTCACATATTTCATAGTTTCGTTGCTAGTGTGATTAGGGATCTTTCACCATTACATTTTGTGTCTAGAAAAGTTAAGGATATTTGCATATTTATTTCTATTCAGGCAACTGGCTAAATTATATAAAATTATTGAGGTTTTTGGTAGACAGTCATCTCTTAAAACTAACAATAAAATTTCCCACTTATGTCTAGTAGCTGTACTTTTAATTATTATATTGCTTTATTATATTAACTAGATCATAAAGGAAAAATTAAAATAATACGACTTCCTGAGTACCTTGAAAGTCATCCTTGACCTCTGACACAAACAGATTCTTCTTTAATTGTCCAGTCACATATGTGGAATCAATCTCTCTATGGGAAACTCTGATACTTTTGAAAAAGAAATAGTATTCAAGACCATAATTAGATCTCCAGGGATATACGCTATATTTTGTTTTTCACACAAAGACTTAAGGTATAGTGGAGAAACAATGAGGCTACTATTTACCTTTATAAAAGCAGAATTACCCTTTTCTCAAAAGTTCATTGGTTTTGGGGGTATGGAAGAATATGTGGATCATTAATTATACTCTTGCCATATAGCTTGAAAATTGGAAAGAAATGTTTGAGAAGAGTTTTCAGATATTAGACAATAAGCAACATAAAACTTTGTTCCCTAAGAGAAGAGAAACAAGGAAATGTGTCCTATGATTGCCCTGGCTCTATTCCTGATGTCAGTTTTTGGTTTACAATACCATGAGTGGATGGAATTTGTAAGGCAGAGTTCCTAAGAAGAGGCAGTAATATGCAGGAAGAGTTTCAGAAATTTGCATAGAGGTCCTCATAGGTCTGTTCATGAATATGAAACCCCACAGATCAGGGAAAGAATGAGAGTACTTTAAGCTGAACAATTTCAGTGTTTACAGAGGGCCAGCAGATATTTGAGTTATGATTAAAGTGGAGAGATTTTGTGAAAACCTGGGATAATCATTAGAGATACCAGAAGTGTCATACTAGTAGCACTATTAAATTAACCCTAGAGAAAAGGATATTCTAAATTTTCCCTATCAAAGCCTTAAAAACAAACCTGATCAAGCTGTTCTGCAAGTAACTTAACTGCCTCTCAGCACAAAGTACAGCAATCTTTAAAGGAAAACAACAAAATGCAGGCATTCTACACAATGTAATATTGACAATATCTAGCATAAAAATTTAAAAAGTAACAAACTTGCAAAGAAGGAGAATTATGTGACCCATACTTTGAGAAAAAAATTCGTCAGTAGAAATAGCCCCCGAAATGTTAGCTGATAGAGACTTTAAAAAGCTATTATAGCTGAGTCATATTCCATTTTATATATGTACCACATCTTTGGATAATGAACACATAATGCAATATACATATGTAATGTCAAAATGTACGCTTGAAACCCAAATAATTTTATTAACCAATGTTACCTCAACAAATTTAATTTTAAAAAAGCTATTGTAAATTTTCTCATGGATCTAAAAGAAAACATTACCATAATGAGAGAAATGAGAGATATGAAAAAATACACATGGAATTTCTAGAAATGGGAAAATGCTATAATTGAAATGAAACATTCTGCAAATGGGATTAACAACAAAACAGGCAAAACAGAGGATAATATCAGTGAGCTTAAAGGTAAGGCAATAGAAACTATTCAAATGGAAGCAAAAGATAAAAACACTGAAAAAGATGAACCAGTGGGATACTATCAAATGTTTCAGCAGTTGCAGAAGGAAAAGAGAAAGAGAGGAGACTGGAAATATTAAAATAATTTTTAAAATTTGATAAAAATCATAAACTCAAGTTCCAAGAAGATCAATAAATTTCAAATCAGTAAAGCACAAAGAAATACAAACAAAAGCACATTATAATCAAACAAACAATGAAGAGACTATTTTAAATGTGGTCAGAGAAAAAGACCCATTATTTCCAGAGGAAGAATGATAAGAATGACTTCAGACTTCTTATCAGAAAATATGTAAGATAAAAAACAAATGGCATAATTTAAATGAGAGGAAAAAACTGTCAGTTTAGTATTCTATAGATCCAATGAGAATCTTTCAAAAATTAAGGCTAGAAAATACTTTTTCTCAGATATAAGCATCTGAGAGAATTTATTGCTATGCACTACAGGAAATATTAAACTACACTCAGGTGGAAGGAAAATAATGTCAGATGTAAGTATGGGTCTACACAAAAGTAATGAAGAGTGCCAGAAATGAAAAAGAAGTGGATAAATATGAAATACTACATTTCATTGAAATGTTTTAAAAAAGACAATTGACCGTTTGAAATAAACACACTAATAATATACTATGGCATTTATAACAGAGTAGTCTTGTTTTATTGCTGTAAATATCCCATTTTATGGATATTACACAATTTATTCATTCATCTGTTGATGATGATCTGATCGTTTAAAGTTGCGGCTATTTTAAAGTTGCGGCTATTTTGAATAAAGCCACTATGAAATTTTTTTATTGTGGTAAAAACCACATAACATCCACATCGTCTAGATGGCAAAGTAGGTAAATGCTGTCCTCTCCTCTCAAGACCACCTCAAAAGTATAACTAAACCACAAGACAACTGTCATTGAGAATTGCCTGAAGTCTAGCTGGACAGAAGTCCTATACCTAAGGATATACGTAAGAAGCCACTTGACACTGATAGTAAGGGTGGAGATACAGAATGGGCTGGTCCCACACACATATGTGGTGGTTAAAAATTGAGAGGGTTATCTTGGCTGTGGAGGTCCCCCATGAAGAGCAAGGGGTCTCAGCTCCACACCAGGCTCTCTAGTTCAGGATTCCATATGATTTTACTTATATGT
>NW_011888789.1:12778693-12779926 GCF_000151845.1 Pteropus vampyrus
ATCTATACTGTTTTCCAATACAATTGTACTATTTTACAATCCCACCAACAGTGTTTAAGAATTCCAGTATCTCCACACCTTTGCCAACACTTGTTTTTGTGATTTTTTAAAAAAAATAGTAGTCACCCTAATAGGTATAAAGTGATATCATTGTGGTTTTTTTTGCCTTTTTCTTATGATTAGTGATGTTGAGCATCTGTTCATATTTTTGTTGGTCATTTGTATATCATTTTTGAAGAAATGTCTGTTCAAGTCCTTTTCTCATTTTTTAAATAGGTTATTTGATTTTGTTGTTGTTGAGTTGTAGGAGTTTTTGTATATTCTGAATATTAACCCCTTATCAGATATATGATTTGCAAGTCTTTTCTAATTTCATAGGTTTTCTTTTCACTTTGTTGGTTGTATCTTTGGATGCACAAAAGTTTTTAAGGTTGTAGACCCATTTGTCTGTTTTTACTTTTGTTGATTGTACTTTTAGTGTCATATTCAAGAAATTGTGTAGTCCAGTGTTATGAAGCTATTTTTCTGCATTTTTTTCTTGCTTTTTATAGTCTTAGGGCTTACATTTAAGTCTTTAATCCATTTTGAGTTAATTTATATTAACTCAAATTTATGTGCATGGTATGACATATGGGAAACTTTATTCTTTTGCATTGGCTATCTAGTTTTCCCAGCACCTTTTTCTAAAGAGACTCCTCTTTCTCTACTGAGTGGTCTGGGCACCCTTGTCAAAGATCATTTGGCCATATCAGTAATATATTACTGATAGCAATAACTGAATAAATAAATGGAGATAAGGGAAAACCCTTATAGTATAATCAATATAGAAGGAATAATTGAGTTAAATAATTATCAATGGATGCTGAAACTAGTGGATGAAAGTTTTATGGGACCTAGATACTTACATCATCTTACAAGTATCTCCTTATAAATTAATTATTAATTATAATGGAAGCATAGTAACTTAGAGAGGAAAAACTTGGATGATCGCACCTTAACCATGTGGTCCAAAAGTAACAGCATGATATTAGAACAAACTGACAAGTGTCTCCTAAGAAGGCCAACATCACTTATGTGAACTATTCCAGAGTAAAAGTATACACACACACACCCCATCATGAAAGTGGTATGATGGGAGATTGGATACCCTGAACACAGTACCTTTTTCCTTTGTACATCGAAGCTGTGGAATAGAGAAATTAGATTCATGTTCTTAAATTGAGATCTTAGAAA
>NW_011888789.1:12780421-12784091 GCF_000151845.1 Pteropus vampyrus
TATTATTGACTTGTACAATTGAAACCTGTATAATTTTATTAGCCAATGACACCTAAAAAAATTTAATTAAATAAAAAGTAAAACCTGATAATGGTCAAGGGCAGTGTTATGTTCTTAAATATTTAATGTCTCATGTTCTGCCAACTGACCTAGCAAGGTGTTGCTTCTAAAACTGCCAATAAAATCTCATGCGATTGGCAAAAACAAACAAACAAATGTTTAATAACCACCTGAGGTGGGTAAAGTCTTCATTTGTAAGTACAAATACTTCAGAATACCACATGATGTCACTGAACTTGGGAAGAGATGTGTACTGTCAGCTCTGGGAGCTGGTACTAGCTGGCTACAGCACACCACTAAAAGTGTCTCATTGTCATTAGAATTTAAATATCTGTTTTTGAAATTGCACACTAAATTTTCAGGTGAGCATTTGAAGCTGTTAAATTTTCTCGATGCAAATATCGTGAGCCTTCATAGCTTTTTTAAAGCAGTTTTTTGTGTGCATGTGCACAGACACACATGCTTTAGGCTATGAAATCATTTGATTTATAAGTTTACCTCTCTAAATAAATCAAACAAAATTACACTAGATGAAAATACAAAAGTAAAGTTGATGATCTGTCTGATCATTTTACTTTCTATGAGAAAATATTCTTAAATGCTCATTTAAATTTTTAAAAATGATCCTAGGTGTGTACTTCCAAGTTGAATTGTCATTGTTCTCAGGGATTCCAACCTCCAAATTGCCAGCAGAGTAGCAGAGAAACTTCTGTATTGCTTGAAAAACCAGGCAAGTATCTATTTACATATCCATTTAATAAAATTCTCAAATAGCCTATCTTCATAAAAACAAAGTTATATTTTTGTCACTGAGGAAGAAGCCAATATTTGTAATTAAAAGGTAAATAGGCTTCTTTCAAGAAATGGAAACCAAACATGCCTTCTTAGCTTTGCTCTTTTTTTAATTTTAACTCTCAAATATCATGATTAAAGCTGAGAGTATCTTTTAAAATTTTTATTTACTGATATCATTGATTTTCACCTTTAAGAGTATCTTTCAACATTTCCTCCTTTTATAATTGATCCTGTAATCTCAGCTCTACACAAACATTTCCTCTGTGCCTAGCACTGTTACTATGTGTTCATTATAGAAAAAATAAAGGAAATCAAAGATAAGTTTTTACTGTGAAGGGGTTTACAGTTTAAATGAGAAAAATCCGTAAATTGTTGTTAAAGAGATCACAGAGGGATCTCTGAACATCTAGCACAATGTTCAATTCTTTCACCATGACTTTAGTTATGTTATTCATTCATTGATTTAGCAAATATTTATGGAACTCCTAATATATGCTAGGTGCTGGTCATATGGCACAAGGGATGTACAGTAACAAAATAAAGCCCTTCTACTTAAGGATCTTAAAGAATATGTTTTGGGCACCCAGTGCTAACTAGTTGCATAATTAGGGTTAGGAATCAAGTCTCCTGATTTTTATGCCAGTGCTGTTTTAGTAGCACTGCAATGGTTCCATATATAAAAACAGATCTCTAATGTCAAAAAGCCAACAATCTAGTAAAGAAAAACAGGATATCCACAAATATAGTGAAATTCTATGATAATGCACCTTGTTACTGCATATTTTTTAGATAACCTTGCAATCACACTATCCCACTTCATATATTATTGAAAATTTTCAGTCCCATTAACAGTGTTATGGTGAGATTTTGCTGTAGATTCTATATAATGTAGAATACGTTGCAGCTTTCTAGAACTTGGTCTCTATTCTTTTAGAATGAGAGATAATAGAGATAGTCCAAAGAATCATAATAGAATTATGATTATATTATTCGTCCATGTTATTTGAATAATAACAAAAATTAAGAACATTGTAATTAGTTTGCTGCAACTTGAAAGTTAGACAGCTTAATTTTTTTACCTTGATTTTAAAATGTATTTTTATTTTTAGGTTTAATCATGGAAAGAACTTTTTGGAAGGCTGAAAAGAACCGGTGGCTTCTGGGTTTCTATATTGCTTTACCTGTTCTCATTATAACAACCGTAATAGCTATTTCATGGAATCGTTTGAAAAAGTGGTTCACCAAAGAAGAGGAATCCCTAAGTAGTGGGTAAATCGAATTTGTGTTCTGAAGTTAAACTTTAGTACCATTTGAATCTAATCATATGTAAGACATTATCATAAGCAGCAACAGGGACTTTTACAGGGACTTTGAGTACTACATTAGTATCTCATTTAATTGTGTGTGATAATTTTGAAAATTCACATTTTAGAGATACAAAAATTTGGGAGTGTAGTTTAAGTAACTTGGCCAAAGTCTGTCTTTTAAATTGAGAGAAGAAAACCTCAAATGTATCCACATCTATTGCTTTCAAATACCCTAGTGGCTCTCAAAGTGATCTGTGTCACTTAAAGAAGAAACACCAGAAAATACTTAATAAATACTATTAAAAATGAAGATTTCTGGGCCTTATCATATATGAAATATTTCAATGTGCATTGCTGCCTCATGTATGAAATAATTTTAAAAAAATTTTTTGTATAAAATCTTCAGAAGGTGAATTTATAATTTAGCCTGCAACATATTTTTACTTTTTTAAAAAGTAATTCAAACACAAGGAGAACAAGGTTTCAAACACCCATTTGCCCACCATTAGAAATTTTAAAAAATGTTAATATTTTTCTTATTTTTTTATGAGGTAACCACTGCATCTACAGCTATAATCCCCTTCTAGTATTATCTTCCTCGCTGCAGAGAAAAATCTGAAAGTTGATGTATGTTACATATTTTTACTACATATGGCTGTATGTGCCATATCCATGCGCCATATCTAGAATTATATATAATTTTAAATATTTATAGTTTTTTATAGGCACATTTCCTCTTCTAATTCTAATTTCATTTTTTTCTCTTTTTATTTTTCATGATCAGTCTTCTTAGAAGTTTTCCTATTTTATTAGTAATTTGAAAAATAGTTTAGTTTTGTTGAGATCTTTATATTTCCTTTATGTTTATTATACTTAAGTTTTGCTCTTTTCCTTTTTGTTCGACCTTTGCTCTGTTTCAAATCTAGCTTTCTTGAATCTAATTCTTTGTTTATTAATTTTAAATCTCTTATTTTCTAACATATGTTTTAAAAGCTAAAACTTTCCCCTTTATATATCATTTTATCTACCCTCTCCAGTTTTTAAGATATAGTTGACATTCGGTTCAAAAAATTAGAAATTTCCAGTATGATTTCTTGTTTAAATCATGACTGAATTTTATTCTTTAGTTTTCAGTTATGTGATTTATTTTTGTTGCTATAAAAATCATTTTCCAATTTTATTACTTATCGGGAGAAACTTGACTTTATTATTTAGACTTTCAAATGTTGGATCCAGAAAAGATGTCAATTTTTGTAAAAATGTGTGGTTGATATGTATGCTGAGATTATTGTGACATGGTATGTTTGTTTCTTTGTTTTTAGAATAACCTTTTTATTTTATTTTTATTTTTTATTAAATTTATTGGGGTGACATTGGTTTTAAAATTATATAGATTTCAAGTGTACAGTTCAATAATACATCATCTGTATATTGCATTATGTGTTCATCACCCAAAGTCAAATCTTTTGTCACTATATATTTGACCCCCTTTACCCTCATGTACCTCC
>NW_011888789.1:12788016-12790364 GCF_000151845.1 Pteropus vampyrus
TGCCAAACCCTTCTGTCCTGCATAGTTTCTTTTGAGAAATCAGCTGCCAGTCTTATGGGTGCTCCCTTGTAGGCAACTAACTGCTTTTCTCTTGCTGCTTTTAAGATTCTCTCTTTGTATTTAAACTTTGGCATTTTAATTATGAAGTGTCTTGGTGCGGGCCTCTTTGGATTCCTGGTTTGTGGGATTGTCTGAGCTTCCTAGGGTTTTATGTCTATTTCTTTCACCAGGTTAGGGAAGTTTTCCAACATTATTTCTTCAATTAGCTCTTTGACGTCTTTTTTTCCTTCAGGTACCCCTATGACACAAATATTTTTGCCTTTAATAATGTCCCATAGGTTCTTTAAATTATTATTATAGTCTTGGCATCTTTTTTCTTGCCATTCTGATTGAGTGTCCTTGAATTTCCCATTCTCTATATAGGTCATTTGATTCTATTCTTTATTCACTTTGTTTATTCCATTTAATATACTTCTCAGATAATGTGTTCTTCATTTCTGACTGGTTCTCTTTTATAATTTCCATTTCCATTTTTATGTTTTTTATCTTATTGTTGAAGTTCTCACTGAATTCATCTACACGTCCCAAAAGTTCATTGAGCATCTTTATATTCAGTGTTTTGAACTCTGCATCTGTTAGATTGCTTGACTCCATTACTTTTGGATCTCTGTTCTGTTCTCTTGTATGGTTTCTGCTGCTTTGTCTTCCCATTTTGGCTATCTTTCTGTGTCTGTTTCTATGTACTAAGTAAAGCTCCTAAGTCTCCCAGTTTTATTAGTGTGGATTTGTGTAATAGGTGTCCAGTGGCACAGTCCTGAGAGGGGTTCAGCTGCAGACCAAATTTAGCCCAAGCCTGTGCCCCTCTAGGGCCACCTGTTAAGATTCAGCAAGCAATTCATGCTATGCTCTAAGTTGCCTCAAAAGGCCACGCCAGAAACTGAGGTCAGGTGCTACCATGGTGAGTCTAGGCGCTACTCTTCAAGGAGCCCCTGATTCACTGTGGATACACCTGGATGTGGCTTGGGTGGGGCCGTGAGTTGGAGGAGGCGGGGTTTCAGGGAATCCTCTGGGTGGAGCGACCTCTGTTATCCAGTCTGATGACGTCAAGGCTATGGCAGACTGAGTCTGCACACTGGGAAAGGGGAAGGCTTAACAGAGGAACAATGAATACCTCCGGCACTTCTGTATAGAGTCAGTGTTGCCTGGGCTCTCATTCCAACAACTCAGTCTCCTGCCCCTGTAAGTCCCTGTGAAGTCAAATTGGCACTGGTGCTCAGAGCGAGCAGGTCTGCCACTGTGAAAGTCTGCTCGCGGATGTGGCCCCTTTAAGATTTACCCTTCACTTAGGTTTTCCCAATGATAACATCTTACATTAATATAGTGCATTTTCACAGCTGGGGAATTGGTATTGATACAATATTATTAAACTACATATTCACCAGTATTTACTTGTACTCATTTTTGAGTATATGTGTGTATAGTATTATGAAAAATTTTTTATTTTTATTTTTCAGTTACAGTCGACTTTCAATGTTATTTTATAGTAGTTTCAGGTATATAGCATAGTAATTAGACATTGATATAAGTTATGGCGTGATCCCCCTGATAAGTCTAGTACCCAGCTGGCACCATAATAGTTGTTACAATATTATTGACTATATTCCCTGTACTGTACTTTAAATATCTGTGAGTATTTTGTAATTACCAGTTTGTACTTCTTAATCCCTTCTTCATCCAGTCTCTTAAACCCCTTTCCATCTGGCAGCCATCAGTTTGTTCCCTGCATCTATGAGTCTGTTTCTTATATGTGAAATCTAAAAAACAAAATAAATGAACAAACAAATGGGCTAGTGGTTACCAGATTTCTTCAGCTACCATATATTTGATCCCCTTTACCCACTTCACCCTCCCCCATACCCCTTATATTTGACCACCTTTACACTGTCTACCTCTTCCTTCCTCCCCCGCTCCCTACCCTCTGGTAACCACTAGCCCATTTGTTTGTTCATTTATTTTGTTTTTTAGATTTCACATATAAGTGAAATCATATCATCTTTGTCTGACTTATTTCACTCAGCATAATACCCTCTAGGACCATCCATGTCATTGCAGAGGGTAAGATTTTATTCTTTTCTTTGGCTAAGTAATATTCCATTGTATAATTGTACCACCTCTTCTTTATCCAATTTTCTAGGTTGCTTCCATCTCTTGGCTGTTGCAAATAATGCTGCAGCAAACATAGAGATGCATATATCTTTTCAACTTACTGTTTTGGATTTCTTCAGATAATACTCAGAAGTTAATTGCTAACATAAGGTAGTACTATTTTTAAATTTTTGAAGAATCTC
>NW_011888789.1:12791043-12791693 GCF_000151845.1 Pteropus vampyrus
GCAGTGATAGACAACAGTCTAGTTTCATTCTTTTGCAGGTGGCCTTCTAGTTTTCCCAGCACCATTTATCGAAGAGGCTTTCCTTTCTCCTTTGCATGATTTTGGGTTCTTTGCCAAAAATTATTTGCCCATATAAATATGGGTTTCCTTCTGGACTCTCAATTCTGTTCCACTGGTCTGCGTGTTTATTTTGATGTCAGTACCATGCTGTTTTGATTACTCTCACTTTGTAGTATAATTTGAAGTTGGGCAGAATGATGCCTCCAGCCTCGTTCTTTTTCTCTCAGGATGGCTTTGGCATTTCGGGGTCTTTTGTGCTTCCATACAAATCTGATGATTTTTTGTTCTATTTATTTGAAAAATGTTGATCAGATTTTGATGGGAATTGCATTAAATCTGTATAATGCTTTAGGTGATATGGTCGTTTTAATTCTTCCAAACTAAGAACACGGAATATCTTTCCATTTCTTTGTATCTTCCTCGATTTCTTTTAACAGGGTCTTGTAGTTTTCATTGTATAGGTCCTTCACATGTTTCATTAAATTTCTTCTTAGATATTTTATTCTTTTTGTTGCGATAGCAAAAGGAATTATTTTTTCACTTCTTTTTTTCATGCTTCATTATTAGAGTATAGGAATGCTATGGATTTT
>NW_011888789.1:12791743-12793137 GCF_000151845.1 Pteropus vampyrus
TATTTTATTCTTTTTGTTGCGATAGCAAAAGGAATTATTTTTTCACTTCTTTTTTTCATGCTTCATTATTAGAGTATAGGAATGCTATGGATTTTTGAACGTTGATTTTATATCCCGAGACTTTACTGTATTTGCTTATTGTTTCCAGTAGTGTTCTTGTGGAGTCTAGGGTTTTCTATGTGAGAATCATGTCATCTGCAAATAGTGACAGTTTGACTTCTTTGTTTCCTATTTGGATGCCTTTTATATCTTTCTTTTGTGTGATTACACTCTCTTGGACCTCCAATGTTATATTGAATAAATAAGAGTAGCGATAGTGGACAGCCTTGCCTTGTTCCTGATCTTAGAAGGAAGGTTTTTAGTTTTTCACCATTGAGTATAATGTTAACTGAGGGCTTGTCATAGATGGCCTTTATGATGTTAAGTTACTCTCCTTCTATACTGATTTTGTGAAGTATTTTGATCATAAATGGATGCTGTATCTTGTCGAAGGCTTTTCCTGTATCTATTGATATGATCATATGATTCTTATTTTTTCATTTGTTTATGTGGTATATCACATGAATCGATTTGTGTATGTTGAATCATCCCTGTGCCACTGAGATGAAGCCCACTTGATCGTGGTGTATAATCTTTTTAGTATGTTGCTGTATTTGGTTCACTAGTATCTTATTTATGATTTCTGCATGCGTGTTGATGAGAGATATTGGTCTGTAGTTTTTTTGTGTGTGTGTTATCTTTACCAGGTTTTGGTATCAGAGTAATATTGGCCTCATAAAATGAATTGGGAAGTATTGCCTCCTCTTCAATTTTTTGGAAGTGTTTGAGGAGAATAGGTATTAAGACTTCTTTGAATCTTTGGTAGAATTTGCTGGTGAAGCCTTCTGGTCGCGGACTTTTAGTTTTTGGTAGGTTTTTGATGATTGTTTCAATTTCCATACTGCTGATCGGTCTATTTAGATTTTCCAGATCTTCTTGATTCAGTCTAGGAAGGTTGTATTTTTCTAAGTACTGATTCATTTCTTCTAGATTATTAACTTTGGTGTTATATACTTTTTTATAGTATTTTTTCATGATCCTATATATTTCTGTGATATCAGTAGTAGTTTTCCCTCTTTCTTCCCTGATTTTTTTTTTTGCATCCTTTTTCTTTTTTTCTCGAGTGTGTCTAGCCAGGGATTTGTCAATTTTATTAACATTCTCAAAGAACCAGCTCTTTGTTGCATTCATTTTTTTCTATTTTTTTTTGTTTTCAATTTCATTTATTTCTACTCTAATTTTGATTATTTCTTTTTTTTCTGCTGACTTTAGGCCTTGTTTGTTATTTCTTTTCTAGTTTTTTTTTTAAGATGAAACTTTAGGTTGTTTATTAGGCTCGTACTTGTTTTTGGAGA
>NW_011888789.1:12794362-12795537 GCF_000151845.1 Pteropus vampyrus
TTTTTTTTTGTTTTCAATTTCATTTATTTCTACTCTAATTTTGATTATTTCTTTTTTTTCTGCTGACTTTAGGCCTTGTTTGTTATTTCTTTTCTAGTTTTTTTTTTTAAGATGAAACTTTAGGTTGTTTATTAGGCTCGTACTTGTTTTTGGAGATAGCCCTGTAATGATATGAACTTTCCTCTGGTGACCGCTTTTGCCATGTCCCAAAAAGTTTTGATATGTTATAGTATCATTATCATTCATTTCTGTGTATCTCTTGATCTCTCTTTTTATTTCTTCCCTGACCCAGTTATTTTTCAGTAGCATGTTGTTTAATCTCCATGTATTTGTGGTTCTTCTTGATTTCTTTCTGCAGTTGATCTCTAGTTACAAAGCCTTATGATCAGAGAATATGGTTGGTATAATTTCAACCCTCTTATATTTGTTGAGGCTATTTCTATGTCCCAGTATTTGGTTGACTCTTGAGAATGTTCCATGTGCACTAGAGAAGATTGTATAAGCAGCTCTTTTGGGATGGAAGGCTCTGTAAATGTAAATTATGTCCAATTGGTCTAATGTGTCATTTAAGGATGTTATTTCCTTATTGATTTTCTGTTTGGATGATCTGTCCATATCCAACAGTGGGGTATTTTAGGTCCCCTACTACGATAGTGTTTTGATCTGTTTCTTCCTTTAGTTCTGTTAGTAATTGCTTTACATATTTCAGGGCTCCCTGATTGGGAACATAGATATTAATAAGTGTTATGTCTTCTTGGTGTATGATTCCCTTTATCATTATGAAGTGTGCCTCAATATCTTTCTTTACCTTTTCTATTTTGAAGTCTATTTCATCTTATATCACTACTGCTATTCCTCCTTTTCTCTGAATGCCATTTGCTTGAAATATCATTTTCCATCCTTTCACTCTGAGTCTATATTTGTCTTTGGAGCTGGGATGTGTCTCCTGGAGGCAGCATATGGTTGGGTTTTGTTTTTTGATCCATTGTGCAACTCTGTGCCTTTTTATTGGTGAGCTCAGTTCTTTTCCTTTTAGGGTAATTATTGAAATATAAGGTCTTCTTTTAGCCATTTTAACTTTTGCTTTCTGGTAGCTCGGTGTTTCCATTGCTTCCTTGTCCTTGTGTTTCTGTTTTCTTTATTTTGGTTGGCTTTTGTGGGTTTTGCCTCTGGTT
>NW_011888789.1:12795587-12795890 GCF_000151845.1 Pteropus vampyrus
TCCAGCTCATTCCTTAGATTTGGGAAATTCTCGTCTACTATTTGTCTGAAAATGCTTTCTAGTCCTTGCTCCCCTTTTCTTCGCCTTCGATAATGCCCGTTATTCTTACGTTTCCTCTCCTGATGGTATCAGCTACTTATTGTATTCCTCTTTCACTATTTTTTATTCTTTGGTTTCTCTCTTCTTCCTACCAATTTATTTCTAGATTTTTGTCTTCGATATAACTGATCCTTTCCTCATTTAGTCGATTCTATTTCCCAAGCTTGCTATTTCATTTTTCAACTCTTGCAGTGTGTTCTTCAT
>NW_011888789.1:12795940-12796379 GCF_000151845.1 Pteropus vampyrus
TCCAGAAGTTCTATTTGGTTCCTTTTGAGGGTTTCAATCTCCTTGCTCCGTTCATCTAGATATTTTTTCAAGTCTTGAAATTGTTGATTTGAGTCACTTTGGATATCAATTTTTTTCAGAAGTACCATCCTGAATTCTCTGTCATTTATGTCGCATATTTCTATGCCTGTAAGCTTATTTTCTAGACATTTTTTTTTTCTGAGATGCCTTGTCACCTTCGTTGTTCATGGTTTTTAAGGGACTATTTTTGCACTTAGCCATTGATGGAAGTGTATTCTGTTGTTTTTCCAGAAAGAGGATTTATTATATAAAGGTCTCTCTTTAGCCTGCTGCAAAGAAGGTACTTTTTTGGTTTCCAGTAGGTGACGTTTAATCCTCTTGGATCCCTGTCTTATCTAAAGCCTAAATGACTTTTTTATTTTCTTGTAGATATTTAATC
>NW_011888789.1:12796429-12798362 GCF_000151845.1 Pteropus vampyrus
TTTTTTGGTTTCCAGTAGGTGACGTTTAATCCTCTTGGATCCCTGTCTTATCTAAAGCCTAAATGACTTTTTTATTTTCTTGTAGATATTTAATCACACTTGCTACTCTCAGTTTTAGTCCCTGTAAGTGTTCGCGACAGTTTCAGTAGCATTTGCTCAGATTCCCCTGGGGCTCCACAGTGTTTGGTCTCAGAGGGTATGGGTGGAGGGGCCGTCTGGATTTGGGGTTGGGGGCTGCAGCTCATCCCCGGTTTTGGAACTGGGGCAGGTAAAAGTCACCTATTGTTTCTCTACTGTCCCATCCTGCTTCTCTGCTTTCTGCCCTGATGACTGGGCCCTGCTGCCAGGTGCTAAAAGTTCTGGTACTTCCAGGCAAGCTGATCAGGCAAGTCGCTGCACCTTCACCCCTCTACCTCCTCCTCCAAGGAGCTCAAGCAGCTGCGAGAGGCAGCTTCTTTATTTCTCCAGGTCTACTGCTCGACACCCGGGG
The DNA here is from genome assembly GCF_000151845.1 of Pteropus vampyrus. Classification (NCBI taxonomy): domain Eukaryota; kingdom Metazoa; phylum Chordata; class Mammalia; order Chiroptera; family Pteropodidae; genus Pteropus; species Pteropus vampyrus. Next base: position 12,796,920 of record NW_011888789.1, read on the forward strand.
TTCTGACTTGTGGTATCTCTTATGCCAAGATCATATGCTCAGATGTGCTGGTGTGCAGTTTGGATGTTTTTTTTGTTGTTGTTGTTGAGTTTTAGATATTCAGCTTATTGTTGTTTCAGGGGGAGAGATCTGAGGATGTCTCTCACTCCACCATGTTTTCTCACCATCTCCTCTTCTGCACATTTTAATTGGCTTTTTTTTGGTGTTATTTTATGAGGTTTTTATAAATTTTGATTTTTAACCCCTTCTTTTATCTATCATTGGTGGATTCTTCTCCCAATAAGTAGGTTGTTTTTTTCATTTTGTTAATGGTTTCCTTTGCCATGCAAACTTTTTAAAAAATTTTATTAAATATATTGGGTTGACATTGGTTAATAAGATTATATAGGCTTCAAGTGTACAATTCTATACTACATCATCTGTATATTGTACAATGTGTATTCACCATCCAAAGTAAAATCTTCTTCCATCACCATATATTTGACCCCCTTTACCCTTTTCTACTTCCCCTACCCTCCTTCTCCTCTGGTAACCACCATACTGTTGTCTGTGTTTATGAGTTTTTGTTTGTTTTCTTGTTCATATGTTACTTTCACTTTTATACCCCACATATGAGTGAAATCATATGATTCTTAACTTTTTCTGTCTAACTTTTTTCCCTTAGTATGCTATTCTCAAGATCCATCCATTCATGTTGTCTCAAATGGCAGTATTTCATCTTTTCTTATGGCTGAGTAATATTCCATTGTATATATGTACCACTTCTTTATCCAATCATCTATTGAAGGAGAGTTTTGTTGTTACCATGTCTTGGCCACTGTGAATAATGCTGCAACGAACATAGGGGTACATATATCTTTACAAATAAATGTTTCAATTTTGGGTGTTTGATACCCAGAAGAGGGATTGCTGTGTCATAAGGTAATTCTATTCTTAATTTTACGAGGAATCTCCACACTATTTTCCATAGTGGCTGTACCAATTTACATTTCCACCAGCAGTGTAGATAGTTCCTTTGTATTCAGAACCTCTCCAACACTTGTTATTATTTGTTTTGTTGATTATAGCTATTCTAAAGATTCTTTACATAGAGATCTATAAAGACTTCACCAAAGAACTATTTGAAACAATAAACAAATACAGTAAAGTTTCAGGATACAAAACCGATGTACAAAAATCCATTGTGTTACTATATACTAACAATGAAATTTCAGAAAGAGAAATGGAAAAACAATTCCTTTTGCAATTGCAACAAAAATAATAAAATATCTAGGAATAAAATTAACAAAGGATATGAAAGACCAATACATTGAACACTACAGATATTTTTAAAAGAAATTGAAGAAGACACAAAGAAATGGAAAGATATTTTGTGTTCATGGATTGGAAGAATTAACATAATTAAAATGTCCATATTATCCAAAGCAACATACAGATTTAATG
>NW_011888789.1:12798412-12798900 GCF_000151845.1 Pteropus vampyrus
AATCCCCATCAATATTCCAATGGCATTTTTCAAAGAAATAAAACAAAAATAATCATCATATTTGTGTGGAATCACAAAAGACTCTGAATAGCTGAAGCAATCCTGAGGAAAAAAAATCTAGATATCACACTTCCTGACTTTAAATTATCTTGCCATTTACAATGACATGGTATGATATGAGTTTGTTTTTATTTACAAAACTCTGAACTTATAATAATATTTAATTATTATGCATTTCTTTAATTATGGAAAATTCTAAGTTATTATCTCTTCAGCGATTGACTCTTTCCCATTTGATCTCCTTTATCCTTCTGGAATTTCTATATTTTATGGTCTTCCATTCCAGCCTATATATTTGTGGTGATGGTGATTGTTCTTTTTCTCTTCTTCTCCCCCTCCTTTTTCTTCGTTCGACACTAGAATTAGGCTTTAAAAAATAGTGTGGTAAAATTAATCATTTTAGTATGTATAAGTCTGTGAGTTTAATG
>NW_011888789.1:12798950-12804819 GCF_000151845.1 Pteropus vampyrus
CCCTCCTTTTTCTTCGTTCGACACTAGAATTAGGCTTTAAAAAATAGTGTGGTAAAATTAATCATTTTAGTATGTATAAGTCTGTGAGTTTAATGAATACATGCACACACTATGCCCACACAAAACATATAGAACAATTTCATCACCCCACAAATTTCCTCTCATTCCACTTCCAGCTTCTGCCACTGACAGACCTATCTTCTTTGCCTGTAGTTTTGCCCATTCCAGAACTTCGTATAAACAGAATTATACAGTATGCAGTCTTTTGAGTCTGCCTTCTTTCTCTTAGTATAATGCATTTGAAATCTACACTTGCTGTTATGTGTATCAATAGCGTGTTCTTTTTTAATATGTAGTTTTAGTGAGGTATAATTGATATATAGTAAATTGCATATGTTTTAAGTGTGTCATTTGGTATGCTTTGATAATTTGAAAAGTAACACTAGTAAAACCATTATCGCAATCAAGTTTATGAAGGTATCTGTCATGCCCCAGTTTCCTTGTGCCTCTTTATAATCCCCACTCCTGCCTCTTTCACCTCCTTTATTCCCAGACTACTGTTGATCAGCTTTCTATAGTTGATCAGTTACTATAGTTTAGTTCCAATTTTCTAGAACTTTATATAAATGGAATCATGCAGTTTGTACTCTTTATTTTTATCTGGTTTATTTCACTAACCATAATTATTTTGCAATCCATCCATGTTTGTGTGTATCGATAGTTTGTTCCTTTTTATTGCTAATAACTATTCAGTTGTATAGATATACCATAATTTGTTTATCCATTCATGTGTTGATGGATGTTTGGGTTGCTTCCAGTTTTTGGCTGTTATAAATAAAGCCACTATGAACATTTATATACAAGTCTCTATGCAAATATATACTTTCTTTTTCTTGAGTTAATACCCAAGATTGGAATGTTGGGGTAATATGGTAGGTATGTGTTTGATTTCTAAAGAAAGAGCCAAACTGTTCTTCAAAGCAGTTGTACCATCTTATATTCCAACTACTAGTATGTGAGAGTTCTAGTTTCTTCACATTCTCAACAACACTTGGTATGGTTATTTATTTTTTAAAAATTTTGGCAGTTCTGACAGCGAATAGTGGCATCTCGTGGTTTTAATTCATATTTCTCTAATGACTAATGATGTTGAGAGTTGTTTCATGTGGTTGTCATCTGTACATCTTGAGAGACGTTCATATTCAAATCTTTTGCTCATTTTTAATTTACTTACAGTTCAGAGGTCATTTATTTATTGATTTATTTTATATCTATTATGCTATAATTTTATGAGGATTGGGTTCCAGCAGCTCTGGCTCCTTTCCATTGGTTCTTGCAAAGTGTGCTTCTCTAGGTGGAACAGATTGGTGCTTCAGTTGAACCCAAAAACTTTCTCTTTGGCTTTCTTCTTTGTTCATTTTCCTTCGCATGTTTCAGGAAGCTACCTCAGCCTGTAGAGTGCTTAATATCCTCAATACATACATTAAATCTCTTGGCAAGAATCTTGCCCTTAACCTGTTTGTTTATAACAATTCCAACAGCATTCAAGGTAACACTTTCAGTTTTGCCTTGTTAATGATGTGGGTCATTCCTTTTTGAACAATATCCATTCTTTTGACTTCTGTAATATCTGTAGATTCACATGTATGTGGTTAAAGGAACAACTCTATGTTTTCTAAAACACCTAAAGAACATATAGCAGGTATTTCTTCTTTTTCCTTTAGTGTTGGCCATTTTGACCAGTTACTAGAAGATGGTAGTTCCACTTGAAAGGCCCCATTTTTAACTGGGTTTTCTTTTTATTATTTAGTCATTTAAATCTTTACATTTTAAAAAAAAGTTTTTTTGTTTTTCTATTGTTTCATTTTGAGTGTTCTCTATATATTCTGGGTACATGTCTTTTATCGTATGTATGACTTGCAAATATGTTCTCCTGATCTGAGGCTTGTCTTTTCATACTTTCAAAGAGCAAAAAAAATTTTTTAATGTTGATATATATTTTGTTTAAAATATCGTGTAATATATTGATTTTTTAATGAAAAAATAAATGAACAACACAATATTAAATACTTTGTGTTTTTTGAGGAAGCATTTCTTTTTTTAATTATTAAATTTATCAGAGTGACACTGGTAAATAAAATTACATAGGTTTCAAGTGTAAAATTCAATATTTCATCATCTGTATATTGCACTGTGTTCACCACCCAAAGTCAGATCTCCTTCTGTCACCATATATTTGACCCTCTTTACCCTTGTCTACCTCTCCACTCCCACTTTTGTCTTTGGTAACCACTAAATTGTTGTCTATGTCTATGAGTTTTTGTTTGTCTAACATATCTGTTGCTTTCTGTTTTATATCCCACATATGAGTGAAATCATATGATCCTCATCTTTTTCTGTCTGGCTTATTTCGCTTAGCATGATAATCTCCGGATCCATCCGTGTTGTTGCAAATGGCATTATTTCATCTTTTCTTATGGCTGAGTAATATTCCATTGTATATATGTATCATTTCTTCTTTATCCAGTCATCTATCAAAGGGCACTTCAGTTGTTTTCATGTCTTGGCCACCATGAATAATAATGCAGTGAACATCGGGGTATACATATCTTTATGGAGAAATGTTTTCGAATTTTGGGGTAGATACCCAGAAGTGAGGTTGCTGGATCATATGGTAATTCTATTCTTAATATTTTTGAGGAAATATCATACTGTTTTCCATATTGGCTATACTAATTTACATTCCCACCAGCAATTTATGAGCATTCCTTTCTCCCCATAACCTCTCCAACACTTGCGGTTACTTGTTTTGTTGATGATAGCCATTAAAACAGGTGTGAGGTGGTATCTTACTGGGTTTTGATTTGCATTTCCCTAATAGCTAGTGAAGTTGAGAATCTTTTCATTTATCTTTTGGCCATTTGTATGTCTTTTTGAGAGAAGTGTCTGTCCAACCCCTCTGTCCATTTTTTAATTGGATTGTTTTGTTGTTGTTGTTGTTATTGAGTTGTGTGAGTTCTTTTAATACTTTGGATATTAGCCCCTTATTGGAGTCATTAATTTTGAGGAAATCCAACGTATCAGTTTTTTTCTCCTATAGATCATGATTTTGGTATTGTATGTAGGAAATATTTGCCTAACCAAAATTCATAAAAATTTCCTCCTATTTTTTTTCCCTAAAAGTTTTAGTGTTTGTTTTTTCATTTAGGCCTATAACTAATTTGAATTAAGTTTTGGATAGGTTAAGAGGTATGGATACAGTGTTTTGTTTTGTTTTGTTTTTTTGTGCTTAAGAATATCCAATTGTTTTAACCCCATTGCTTTGTAAGATTTGTTAAGCAGCATTAGAATAGTCACCACTACTGAGGCAATAGCCTTTTGAGTAACTCTATCCAACACACCATGAATTATGAGATTTTTCAACTGAGGTTGTGGGAACATGAACTATTTCTGTCCCTATGTGAGCACAAGGGATTGTCCCTTTATTCATTTCAATTTTCTCCCTCTCTGGCTCAGGTAGTTTCCTCACTTGCACTCAATACTTAATCTTCTGCAGAAGACTCAAAGGGGACCCTCCACAGATTCCAGGAGCTTTCTGTGTGCAGCTCTTTCCCTCTTTGTTATTTTTCCCTGTGAATTCTAGCTGCCTTTCCCACCAAAGATTCCCTGTTCTATTAGCTCAGGGAAACTTCTGGCTTTGCTTGGGTCTTCCTCACTGTGCTAAAGTCTGGAAACTCTCACCAGTCAGTAAGAAGGGTCAGATATAGATATCATCTTTTTTATTCCCTTCCCTCAGAGATCACTATTCTGTGTTGACATATTCAGTGTCTGAAAACCACTGTTTCATATATTTTGTCAGGCTTTTCAGTTTTTTCAGGCAGAAGGGTAAATCCGGTGTTATTCTATCTTGGCCAGATTTGGAAGCATGTCTTTGTGATTTATAACTTCACTTTCATATTTATCTCTACATTTCATTTTCTGTTTTTTTCCTCAGGTCACTCTTTCATTTCACCAATTCTTCTTCCATCTTTGTTCTGTTTTAGACTTAAGGAATCTATTCTTGAAAAATCTCAATGGAGATTCTAAATATTCTTATATTAAAGTTTTTGTAATAATTTGTGTTGTATTTCTTGGTGTGTGAATTCATTGATTTGCTGTGACTGTTTGCACTAATGCCTAGTGGTTTGTAATTATAGACTCTTTTGACTTCTATGTCTATGATTTTCCCATGAGAATTCTGCATGCCCTGTGCTGAAGACACATATATGTGGGTTTAAAACAATTGCTATGCATTGTGTTAAAGAATTTGTAGTATGTGAATGAGAGTCCTGAAAGTACACTTTTTAGAGGCTTGAGATTCCTACTTTTCTCACCGATGCATTTTCCCCCATCTATATATCCTCATTTTCCTGCTGCATTTCAAAGACCACTGGTCAGAAATTTAATGGCTCCATGGCTCCCATGTTCAGGTAAAGAGCTCACTTATAGTTTCCCTACATGCAAAGGCCTTGGACCAGAACTCCTTCACAGGACGGCTTATTAAATCTTAGCCTCAAAGGTGTATCACTGGCTTAGATACCCTTTCAGATATTCAATTTTAGCTCCTGTTTACCCCTTCAACTCTGTTTCTTTATTTTTACTAGCATCAAAAAAGTCTTTTTTTGTTACTAACTTCAGCTACATATTAAATGTGTGTATTATTTATATTAGCATTTCTCTATGTGAGAAATGAAAAGGGGGAAATTGTCCCACCAGCCCACTCTGCCAGATTGTCTAGAAGTCAGTAGGAGTTTTAATTTATGAAATGTAGCATTTCTTTATCAGTGAATAAAAAGTAAAAGTTGGGCTATGAAGATCAGAATCAGGCATCTAGGGTCAAATATATATTTTGTGTTCAGAAGTGATAAGCAAAAAAGAAATCCATGTCTTTTTAATACTCTTCTCATTGTCGGATTTGAAATTTGTACTCTTCATAGATGAGGTATATGGGTAAAAAAGAATGTTATTTATTGGCATCTTTGTTCAGTGACCTTTGATGTTATTTTCTTTATTGATAATCAGTCTTGTAAAAGAGATAATACTGCTTATGAAATGGCCTGACTTTTATTCATGCAGTAGGCAAGCTTTCTTAGGACTAACTTGAAATATTCTTTTCTTTTTTTTTTTTTTACATTCAGATCAGAAGGCAGCAGTCACACATATACCACAAGGTAAGCAAATTAGAAGGTTTCTTAAAATATATGTTGAAAATTAAGAATGACTTAATAATTCACAATTAATTTCTAGATATTATTTGAACTGCTGCGATTGGTAAAATAATGTACTGAAAACCAGGCTACTAATCTATAAAAATTTACTTTCTAGTAAATTATTTTTTTATTTGTTTGGAAATCTACTCTGAAGAAATAAGGAATAAAATAGCTGACTCTAATATAAGATGGAATATGTATAATTAGTAAAGGAAAAGGATGTATATGTATACTGTGGAGATATTTCAGGTTTGGTTTCAGACCACCACAGTAAAGCAAATATTGTAATAATGTGAGTCACATGAATTTTTTATTTTCCCTGTGCATATAAAAGTTATGTTTATACTCTGTTATAGTCTATTAAGTGTGCGATAGCACTATATTTATGAAAACAATGTGCGTTAATTAAAAAATACTTTATTGCTAAAAAATGTTAACCATCATTTGAGCCTTCAATGAGTCATGATCTTTCTGCTGGTGGGGAGTCTTTTTGATGGCTCCTGACTAATCAGGGTGATGGTTACTGAAGGCTGGAGTGGGTGTGGCAATTTCTTAAGACACCAGTGAAATTTGCTGCATCAATTGACCTTCTTTTCATGAACAATTTTTCTGTAGCGTGC
>NW_011888789.1:12805538-12818476 GCF_000151845.1 Pteropus vampyrus
TTTGCTTTTTGTTGTTATTGAGTCGTATGAGTTCTTTGTATACTTTGGATATTAGGCCCTTATTGGATGATTGTCTTTTTACCTTGTTGATGATTTCCTTTGCTGAACAGAAGCTTTTTAGTTTGATGTAGTCCCATTCATTTATTTTTGCTTTTACTTGCCTTGCCTTTGAGGTCAAATCCATAAAATCCTCTTTAAGTCCAAGGTCCTTGAGTTTAGTTCTTATGTTTTATTCTACGCATTTTATTGTTTCAGGTTCTTTTTTCAGCTCTTTAATCCATTTTGAGTTAATTTTGGTGTGCAGTGATAGACAACAGTCTAGTTTCATTCTTTTGCAGGTGGCCTTCTAGTTTTCCCAGCACCATTTATCGAAGAGGCTTTCCTTTCTCCTTTGCGTGATTTTGGGTTCTTTGTCGAAAATTATTTGCCCATATAAATATGGGTTTCCTTCTGGACTCTCGATTCTGTTCCACTGGTCCATGTGCCTGTTTTGCTGCCAATATCATGCTGTTTTAATTACTCTCACTTTGTAGTGTAATTTGAAGTTGGGCAGAGTGATGCCTCCAGTCTTGTTCCTTTTTTCTCAGGATGACTTTGGCATTTTGGGGTCTTTTGTGCTTCCATACAAATCTGATGATTTTTTGTTCTATTTCTTTAAAAAATGTAGATGGGATTTGATGGAGATTGCATCAAATCTGTATAATGCTTTAGGTGATATGGTCGTTTTAACTATGTTGATTCTTCCAAACTAAGAACACAGAATGTCTTTCCATTTCGTTGTATCTTCCTCGATTTCTTTTAATAAGGTCTTATAGTTTTCATTACATAGGTCCTTAACATGTTTCATTAAATTTATTCCTAGGTATTTTATTCTTTTTGTTGCAATTGCAAAAGGAATTATTTTTTCCACTTCTTTTTTGACACTTCATTATTAGAGTATAGGAATGCTACGGATTTTTGAACGTTGATTTTGTATCCAGAGACTTTACTGTATTTGCTTATTGTTTCTAGTCGTGTTCTTGTGGAGTCTAGGATTTTCTATATAGAGAATCATGTCATCTGCAAATAGTGACAGTTTGACTTCTTTGTTTCCTATTTGGATGCCTTTTATCTTTCTCTTGTCTAATTGCATTCTCTAGGACCTCCAATGTTATTTCGAATAAGAGTGGCGATAGTGGACAGCCTTGCCTTGTTCTTGATGTTAGAGGGAAGATTTTTAGTTTATACCATTAAGTATAATGTTGGCTGAGAGCTTGTCATATATGGCCTTTATTATGTTAAGGTACTTTCCTTCTATGCTGACTTTGTTAAGTGTTTTGATCTTAAATGGATGCTGTATCTTGTCACATGCTTTTCCTGCATCTATTGATATGATCATATGATTCTTATTTTTTAACTTGTTTATGTGGAGTATCACGTGGATCGATTTGTGTATCTCGAACTATCCCTGTGACCCTGGGACGAAGCCCACTTGATTGTATAATCTTTATTTAGAATTTTTGCATCTGTGTTCATGAGAGATATGGTTTGTATGGTCTGTAGTTTTCTCTTTTTTTTTTTTTTGTGTTATCTTTACTAGGTTTTGGTATCAGAGTAATATTGGCCTCATAAAATGAATTGAGAAGTATTGCCTCCTCTTCGTTTTTTGGAAGGGTTTGAGGAGAATAGGTATTAAATCTTCTTTGAATGTTTGGTAGAATTTACTGGTAAAGCCTTCAGGTCCTGGACTTTTAGTTTTTGGTAGGTTTTTGATGATTGTTTCAATTTCCATACTGCTGATCGGTCTATTTAGATTTTCCAGTTCTTCTTGCTTCAGTCTAGGAAGGTTGTATTTTTCTAAGTACTGTTCCATTTCTTCTAGGTTATTAATTTTGGTGTTATATACTTTTTTTATAGTATTTTTGCATGATCCTTTGTATTTCTGTGATATCAGTAGTAATTTCCCCTCTTTCATCCCTGATTTTGTTTATTGTGTCCTTTCTCTTTTTTCTTGAGTGTGTCTAGCCAGGGATTTGTCTATTTTATTAACCTTTTCAAAGAAGCAGCTTTTTGTTGCATTTATTTTTTCTGTTTTGTTTGTTTGTTTTTAGTTTCATTTATTTTGCTCTAATTTTGATTATTTCTTTCCTTCTGCTGCCTTTAGGCCTCCATTTGTTTTTCCTTTTCTAGTTTTTTAACATGAAACATTAGGTTGCTTATTTGGGCTCGTTCTTGTTTTTGAAGATAGGCCTGTAATGATATGAACTTTCCTCTTATGACTGCTTTTGCCGTGTCCCAAAAGTTTTGATATGTTGTACTATCATTATCATTCGTTTCTATCTATCTCTTGATCTCTGCTGCAGAGAAGGTACTTTTTTTTGGTTCCCAGTAGGTGGCGTCTAAGCCTCTTGAATTCTTGCTTTATATAAAGCCTTATTACTGCCTTTTAATTTTCTTGTAGATATTTAATCATGCTTGCTACCCTCAGTTTCAGTTCCCTTCAGTGTCAGCGACAATCTCGGCAGCATTTGCTCAGATTCCCTGGGGCTCTGTGGTGATCGGTCTCAGAGTGTATCACCACTCTGAGGGGCCCTCTGGGTTGGGAGTTGTGGGCTGTGGCTCAGCCTTGGTTTTGCAACTGGGGCCAGTAATAATCAGCTGTTGTTTATTTGCCGTCCCTGCTTTTCTGCTGTCTCTGTTTCTCTGCCTTCTGCCCTGATGACTGGGCACTGCTGCTGGCCACATGGAGCTCACAGCTTTTCCAGGCAGGGCTGTTCTGGGAACTTGCTGTCCTTCTCCTCTCCCCCTCCTCCTACAGGGAGCCCTGGGGACAATGAAAGGTAGCTTCTTTGTTTTTCTCGGTTCACCGCCCGACACCTGGGGTTCTGACATGTGGTAGCTCTTGTGCGCAGATCCCACACTCAGATGTGCTGGTGTGCAGTTTGGGTGTTTTTGTTTGGTTTTAGATATACAACTTATTGTTGATTCAAGGGGAGCGATCTGAGGATGTCTCTCACTCTGCCATGTTTCTCCTCCCATGATATAAGAGAGACTTTTTTTTTTTAACTCATGAACTGGACTCAGTATTTTCTTTCAGTGTGAATGCTCATGCCTTTCTTCGATTTGGAAAAGTTCTAGACTTTTTCTCTTTAAATATCGAGTCTCTCCATTCTAAATTTTCTATGTCTGTATTTCTTAGTGTTTCTTCGCTAGTCTTTTATATATTATCTTTCTGTTTACCTAGTGTCCTGAGTGATTTCCTAAACAATTTAAAAATCAGCAATTCTTTTTTTTTTTCAGTTTCGTCATTTCTTGTTTAATGTATTCTGTTCCCTAATTGATTTCTATGGAAATCCTAAACATTCTTTTTTTTTTTCTTAAAGTTTTTCTTTTACCTATAATTCTTGCTGTAGGAATTTTTTAGTTTTTTAGTTCTGGCTGTGGACATTACCTCTTAGTGGCTTAATAATTCGATTGTAAGGCCATCTTAGGTAGTAACGATTGTCTCATGAGGATTCTGTACATCTGCTTTGTAGAATTCTCTTCGTGGAAATTATTTCATATTCTATTTTCTTAAGTCATCAATTTTTATTGTACTTGTTTCACCTGGAGATCTAGAATTCAAAGGAAACATGCATTGTCATCCTGAACCTATACTCTTGAGAGACTTAAGGTTCTTTGTTCTCTATGTGATATTTTTGTCTTCCATATCTTTAAACCATTTTAAGCACTTAGGGTTCTGTGTCTCCAGGTGATCCTTTTCCATCTATATTTCTAAAGAAATTTACCTGCCACATCTCAAAGACAAATGGTAGCAGCTTTTAGTATCCCCATTTCATGGATGGTATGACCTTTCATGGCTTCCTGGGTTAGGGAAGTCAGTTCCAACTTTCTAGGAGGTCTCAACTCATTATAAGCTGATATGTACAAATGATTTATGCACTTTTGAGGAAATTTAGCTTTGGTTACTATTTATCTTTTGTGTTTTCAATTTCCTCTTTTTTTCAAATTCTCATTAGAAATGTCCCTTTCTTTAAATTTTGGCTTGTATTTTGTGTTATTTTTTCCCCACCATTTCTCTATGTCTGGGATAGGAAGGGGAAAGAGCCCTGTGAGCCCAGTCTGTCTGATTATGTAAAATTGGTGGGTAAAACATTAGATTGGAACCTGAAGGCTAGAATCAGACTCAAAATCAAGCATATATTCTGTCCTGGGAAGTGATAAGGAGAAAAGCAAATCTGTTTACTTATTCCTCTCTCTAGTTGGGGATTTGAAATTTATATTCTTTATGCTCATGGTGTATGTATAAAAAGGAATGTACTTACCCTAATTTAGTAATCGTTTCAAATTATTCATCATTGGTAGTTAGTGGTATAAAAGAGTTGATGAAAATTATAAAATGATCTGACTTTAATTTGTTATGAAGAAACTTTTTTTTAGCATTAATTTAGAAACATTATTTTCATTCTCATTTAGATCCAGATCAGAAAGCAGCAGCTACACAGATACTGTCAGGTAAGTAAATCAGAGATATTTTTAAAAATAAGTATGTGTTAAAAAATAAGATAAAAAAATAAGATGAACAAATTGATAGTCAACAATTAATTGCTAAATATTAATTAAGCAGCAAAAGTTGGTAAGGTACTACACCAAAAAATAACCTATTAGTGCCAATCTGGTAACTAGTATTCATCTAAATAAATCAATGTCTTCTTTCCTTCAAGTTGTTACTCTATATTGGGATTTTATTCTTGAAAAAGAATAAACTAGAAATAAATGATGTGTAATGTTTATGGAGTTAACTCATAAATGGGGAAGTTTACTTTTTTATTTGGATACTCTACAACTAGAAACTCAATATGTACGCTCATGAATGACTCAGTGAATGCTTGCTTACTGTGGTCACTTAGGAAAAATTTGCCAAAGGAAAACATCATAAGGAAACAATAATTTTACATCTTCCATAGGCTCTCAGTATTTCAAAGTAATTTTAATTAGATCCCCCTTCATTACCCAAAAGGTGGGTATCTTTGTATAATAATACAATAAGTATTCAGTTTCCCATATCCAACAGTTTTGGGTTTGGAGTCCTTCTGCAGATATAAAATCTCTGACTTGTAAAGTCTTTATTTACTTGTATAGGGGGCTAGTGTTATACCTACAGGGTCTTCCAAAGTCCACTACTATCCTCGGAGACATCCAACTCCATAGAGTAAACTTTCTAGGCTGCACAACAAAGTTGTATAATTTCTCTGATTCCAGAAGAGGCCTTCTTCTTCATCCAGAATACATTCAGTATTGGTTATATTAGTTTCAGGTGTACAATATAGTGCTTTGACATTTTTATACCTTACAATGTGATCACCCCACTAATTCTAGTAATCATCTGTCACCTTGCAAACTTATCACAATATTATTGACTATATTCCTTTTCGCCTTTTCACCCAAGCCCCATTCCTCTTTTCTGGTAACCATCCCATTGGCCTCTGTTTTTACAAGTCTGTTTTTGTTTTATTTTGTTTGCTCTTTTTTTTTTTCAATTTTTTATTTTCCACATATAAGTGAAACCATATGGCACTTGTCTTTTTCTGCCTGACTTATTTTACTAGTTTGCTTTCATATCTTGCCTATCGTTAAGTAATGCTGTAGTGAATATAGGGGTGCATATATCTTTTTGAATTAGTGTTCTAATTTTCTTTGAATAAATACTCAGAGGTGGAATTGTTAGGTCATATGGTATATCTATTTTTAGTTTATGAGGAATTTCCATACTGTTTTCCATAGGGGTTGTACTAGTTTGCTGTCCCACTAACAGTGCACAAGTAGTCTCTTTTCTCCACATTTTTGCCAACATTTGTTATTTTTTTGACTTTTTATTACCTTTCATTTTCCCTAAATAGCTTTTTAGGTTTCCTCTTTGTCCTAAATATTTTATTATTTTATTATGATATTTTCTGATAGAACTTTTTTTTACTTATTTAGCTCTAGATTCAATATAGTCTTTCAATATCATCACTCAGGTCATTCATTCTGGAAAAATTTCAGTCATCATCTCTTCAATTATTTACTCTTCCCCATTCTTTATTTTTCCTCCATCTGAAGGGACTGTACTTGAGAGAGTCTTCTCACTTTAACCTCCATGTTTCTTAACTTGAATGTTCATACATTATGCTTTTTCACCTCTCTGCGTGACGTTGATATTCTCATATGAGTTTCCAAATCACTCATTCTCTTAACAGCTATCCTTTTCTTGCCTAATTTCTAACTTGATCTCTGTGAAGATCCTAAACATTTCTATTAAAGGTTTTCATATTATCCGTTGATCATATTGTGTGAATTTTTCTGCTGTGCTGTTGCTGTGGGCATTTAACACATGGTATTTTATAATTTAGACTTGTAAGCTCATCTTCAGGGGTGATGATTGTTCTTATAGGGATTCTGCATGCCCTGATTTGTAGAAGCATACATTAGGAAGAGGGGAGTGTTTCTGGTTTGCCTACCTTGGGGACATGAATGTTTTAACATTTTCTATGCTTGATAGTTTAAGTTTTGGGGTAGTGTAATTGATGAATTGAGGTTCTGCCCCTATACATGGTGCAGGCCTGGAGTTCTACATCTCTTGGTGATTCTTTTCCATCTGTATGGCTGAAACAATTTGTTGAATTCCTAGTTACCTTAGTTTTTATTATCCCCATTCAAGACTACCAGGCTTGGGCTTTGTTCTAGCTTTCTAACATCTAAGTATCTGTGCAATCAACTCCTTCCAAGCTAGGGTTATTAAAACAATATCCCTTAGGGTGTAAGTAGATTCTCTTATAGTCATTCAGTTTTTCCTCCTATTTTCCCTCTGAACTTCTAGTTTATCATATTTTACTGACGGAAGGAAAAGCCTTTTCTGGCTCTCTTTCTCAGTTATATATTATATTTTTGTGCTATTTTCTTCAGCTTTTCTGTTGAAAGAAAGGGGAAGTTTTCCTGTCAGTTCAGTCTGCTATATTGCCCAGAGGTAAATGTGAATTTTAATTTGCAATATATGGCTATTTACATATCAACAAATAAAAAGATAGCTTGGAACTGAAGGCCAAATTTAGGCCTTCAGAATCAAACTTATATACTGTGCTTAGAAAAGATAAAGAAAAAAATATATGTTTGCTATCTTGATACTTTTCCCTACTGGAGGATTTAAATTTTGCACTGAATGTTATACTTGATGTTGGGTAAATAAGAGTGCTACTTAATTGCATGCCTCAGGTGTTAAAAGAATTAGTTTTAGTATAAAATGGCCTGATATTCATTCTTAAAGTAGGCAAGTTTCTTAGTATTAACTTTTAGACATTATTTTTATTTTTATTTTTATTAGATCCAAGTCAGAAAGTAGTGCCCAAACATATACTAACAGGTAAGTAACTTAGAGTGTTTCTTATAAATAAGTATATGTTGGAAATTAGAATGAACAAATAATTGCTTAATATTTTTTGAGCAGCCACAGTTAATAGTTCTGCAATAAAAACACTTATAAATATTTCCCATTAAATATTAATTAACTCAATCTTTTTTCTTCAGTTGACTAAATTTGTATTGATTTCCTACTCTTTAGATACATAGGAAAGACTAGCTAAATCTAATAAGAGAAGATATTTATAACTGTTTTGTGAAACATTCACAAGCAGGACATTTTTGCATCCTTGTGATGGGATACACAAAAGGAAATATTACTTTTTTGTTTTTTGTTTATACCCACAAACTCAATATGAACAACTAAGTAATTGATTATTCCACTTAGGAAGGGTTTATCTAAGAATCAGTATCATGAACACACTAAAAATTCTACATTTCCCACACCTCCTCAACAGCCCACAATTGTGTTAGCAAGGGTTTTCTGAATTTTAGTTTCCAGTGCTCCACAATTGTGGCGTTGTGATCCTTCTGAAGTCATCAAGTATTTACTGATTTGCTTACCTTCCTTTCTCCCTTGTAGAGTTTATTTACTTATTTTTTGTAACTAAAAAATAAGTAAAATGTCTGGCATTTTTCCTTAAAATATCCTCTTTTAGTAATAGTCAATCTACTGGATTTCCAGAATATTCTTTATATCCACAGGCTACGTTTTCAGGCTGTGCTACAACATTATGTAGTTTCTATCCTCCCTGATAAAGTCAGCCCTTCCAATAGCTATGTCATTTCTATATCCTTTATGCTCTCTGTTGTTTTTGGGTGTCTCCTAACATAGTTACTTCTTTAGAGACATTAGTTACCTTCTCCAAACTAAGTATGAAGATAAAAAGCTGATTTTCTTCGTTGTATCTATTCTCTGTTACCATTACCAAAAGATTTGTGATATAGTGCTGAAACACTGTAATTCTTCCAAACTTATGCCTACATAGAGGCATTACTTTCCCTATATACTCTGAAATCACTTGAAGGTAATGGCCATGTTTATTTTGCTAACCAATTTATAGTTAGCACCAGCAGAAGAAATGCTCAAAAAATACTTGTTTAATGAATCAGTGATTACTCTTGAACTTCACATACACACATAATTAATGTTAAAACTATTCTAATTGTCCTCTTACATTATCTCTCAGGATAGCATGTATCATTCACATAATCATCTTCTAGAAATGGTATTCAACTAGATTGAGGGATAGTTGAGAACATCATCTATAGAACAACATATATTGCATTCAAAGAATATAATTTGGAATGTTAACCCATTAGTCAAGTTTGTGTTTAGCATATACCAGAAAAACATTCTTGGATTATTTATTTATTTAATAAATAAATAATAAGCTAGGCAGACCTGGTTGCTATGCTTTATTGTTATAGCACCCATTGTATTTTCTTTTTCTTCCTTATTATTTTAAAATTTTTATTTTTAGTATTTTTAAATTAAATTTATTGGGGTGACATTTGTTAATAAAATTGTATAGGTTTCAAATGTATATATTTTTTAAATTGGAAAGACAATGGGAGATGTTGGTAGAACCAATTTATTGGTTAAACACTACCAAAACAATAATTTTTTTAAAAGCCAGAAATCTAATGGGTTGTACATGTCAGTAGATTGAGAAGTCTAGATATACAAGTTCTTTTATTGGTTTGGGGGAGAATTAACTATATGAAGTAGGGGTGCTTTGTGATCAGAGTAGTAAGAGAAATCTATAAGTTTGAATATATTAAAAATAGAAGTAAGGAAGGATAAAATTATACTACTATATCACTGAATTCTCTCACTAATTTTACTGTCTATATTCTCTGTCAATTAACCTCATTTAATTTGTCTTCAATTTATTCTTTTTCTTTCTCATTCTTTTTGTTGGGGTATCAGATAAGATATCTTTGTATATAAAAATAAGAAAGAGGCCCAAGAATTTGATTTTGACTTTTGCTAATAATTAGTATAAAAATGGAAATTTGGCAGGTATTTCTCTTTTACCAAAAGAAAGAGGAAGAAACTGTCAAAAATTATAACATAACTTTGTCAAATTGTATCAAACCAATAGCATTATTATTTTTTAAAATTTAGATCCAAATCACAAGAAAGCACCCAAACATAAAACAGTTGGTAAGTACATTAAGAGGTGTCTCTTAAAAGAAATGTTTGAAATTAAAATGAAATTCACAATCCACAATTAATTTCTTAGTATTTATTAGGTAGATGAATTGATAAAGTACTACACCAAAAATAATTTATTAATCTTTACTAATCTTGTTATTAATGGGTATATATGTATGTATGTATGTATGTATGTATGCATGTATTTATTTATTTATTTATTTTAATGGGTATTTAAATCACTTAGTGTTTTTTCCTCAGTTTAGTAAAGATCTCAAATTTGTTGGGAACTTGCTCTTGTAGACAAAATTGAATTAAAGATTTAAATCTAATAAGATATGATATTTGTAAATTAATCTATAAAACATATTCATAATCAGGATCACTTTATCCATTAGGCACAGTAGGCACAATGACTAAGGCCTATGCATTTCCAAGTACCAAAAACACTGTTTATAACCTGAAAAATTAAAAATGATTGGCTCCAAGATATGGAAAAAGTAAAATTAACATGTATTTAAATTTCTAAAAAAGTGCAAAGGTAACTTAATTGTTATATTTATGAACATTTCATTGTATGTAGAAAAAAATGTTAGATTTTCTCATTTGCAAGTACTTCTAATTAAATGATGTTTCCTCAAATATCACAAAAACTTGTAGAATAAGTAAGTTACAGTCAAATAATATCACAAGCGAAATTGTAAAAATTCTTTCTAGAATTCCTTTTTTCTGCCCTATGAATTTTTGCTTCACAGTACCCCAACTATATGTTTTGCAGTGGAAGGGAATTTATTTACTATCTGCTATCAGTACCTTAAGAATGTATATCTTTGTTCTCTTTCACAGTAACTAGTAATTCCTTCAGAAGGCAATGGATAATACTGAGTATCTCACTGAGAAATGAAAATTCCTTCTTTCTTCTCCTGGTCATGGCTGAAGGAAACAATAAACTGAGTGTGAACCAATTTGCATGCGTGTCTGTTTTTCTCTCTTTCTCTGCCCCTGAGGCTGCTCTTCTGCCACTTTAGGGCCCTTAATCGAAGACAGTCACCTCAACTCTGATGTTTCCATCCCCTCCTAGCTCCCTGAGCTATTCTCTGCAGCTCTCCCACCACCCACTTGGGTTTACTCCCTGGAGCCCCAGATGCTAGTGATTTGCACCAAATGCACTTACTCAGGAAGGACTCTAGGTGGTGGGCCATGGTCCTCCTCCTGGTCCTTCTCACGGGACTTGGCTGGCTGCATGCTAGTCTCAGTAAATCCAGACATTTGCCTACCTCACTCTCCCCACAACTCCAAACCAGGCTTCTGAGGGAGGCTGGTTTGCTTTGGAGGCTGTACTTTAACATCCAGGCCTCTTGCTCTACCAACCATCTTTTTCTTGCCCCTCTACTGGTTGACCTGCCGGGTGAATCCCAGAAGACAGAAAGACTCAAGGAGTTTGGGCTTGGGTCTCAGGGGCAAAGATTAATCTCTCATCAGAGTTTGGTATCAGGATTGATAAACTGAGTTAGGAAAAAGTTCTCTCTTTTTTTTATGTTTAAGAGTTTGTATAAAATTGTTTAGTTTTTCAATTAAATATTTGGCAAACTTCACCAATGAAGCTGGAGTTTTATTTGTGGGAAGATTTTAAATTATGGATTCAGTTTTTTTTTAACAGATAATGGACTATTCAGATTTTCCATTTATCTTTTTATAGTTTTTAAAGATACTGTAATCTTAAAGGAATTTATCCATTTCATTTAATGGTCAATATTTTGGCATAAGGTTTTTCATAATAACATTTTTATTGTTTATAGAGTCTATAGTTGTGGCCCTTCTTTCATTCCTGATCATGGTGATACTTATACTGCTTCCAATCAGTCTTGATAAGATTTTTTTCCATATAATTAATCTACTCTCTTTATACATTTGACTTCATGTTTCTCTATTGCATCTCTGTTTTCTATTTCACTGGTTTCTGCCTTTTAAAATTTTGCTCTTTACCTAGCTTCTGGAGGTGAAAGTTTAGATAATTGATTTTAAACCTTTTCTAATGTATTTAAAGGTATAAATTTTCTGTATGTACTCCTTTAGCTTCATTTCACAAATTTTATTATGTTCTATTTTCATTATTCTTCAGATCAAAATATTTTCTGATTTTTATCTTGATCTCTGAATTATGGGTTACTTAGTATGTTGTTTAATTTCTAAATATTTAGAAACTTTCAGTTTAATCATTTCTTATTGATTTCTAGTTAATTAAGTCATGGTCAGAGAACATACTTACATGATTTCAATCCTTTGAAATTATTGTTTTGCTTATGATTCAGCCTATAGTCTATTTTGGTGACTGTTCCATGTACACTAAAATAAATGTCCATTTTGTAGTTGTTAAATATATAAATGTAAATTAAGTCAAATTTTTTTAACAGTGTTTTTGAAACCTTAATGTTTTTTCCTCTTATTTTATCACTTCTTCTGAGAGGTTTGTTCAAATTGCCAATTGTTATTGTTGATATGTCATTTGTTTTAGGTATATTATTTGTGTTTCATGTATTTTGAAGTCATATTTTAGTGCATGTTTCTCTAGGACTGTTATGTTTTCCTTATAAATTGACCCTTTATCATATATAAGTCTCCATTTTATCTCTAGTTATACTCTTAGTCTTGAATTCTACTTTTCCTGGTATTAATATATCCATGCCCGCTTTTTTACAGTTAGTTCCTGCATGAGATATTTTTTTAAAATCCTTTTACTTCCAATGTATGTTTTCTTCTATTTAAGAAAATAGATGTAAACAGCATACAGTGGGTTTTGTATTTTTTTAATTCAGTTTTTTTTTATTGGAGTGTTAAACACATTTACATTTAATGTAATTTCTGATACTTTGGTTATACCTTTCATTATTCTTTTGTTTTTTTTTCCCCCCCCTTCTGTTTTCTTTTAGGTTAATTTAGCATTAATCTCTTTTTTCTTCTCTATTGGCTTTTTAGCTGTTCTTTAAGGGACTATTCCAGAGATTACAATATACATCCTTAATTAGCTGTTCTTTAAGGGACTATTCCAGAGATTACAATATACATCCTTAATTTATCACAGTATTCCTTGAATTAGTATTATCCTGTTTAACAAACAGCAAAAGAACTTTACAACAGTATGATTCCTACTATCTCCTCCTTCCCGGTGCTACTACATTTAATTCTACATATATTATAAATACCACCTATACATTGTAATTTTCACCTGAAACGGACAAAAGTTTTTCCAGAAAATTTAGTACTTTCTATTTATCTTTCTGGTACTCTTTATTTCTTCTAGATCTGTGCTTCCATATGGGATCACATCCCTCAGCTTGAATAACTTTCTTTGTTATTCCTTACAATGTGCTTCTGATGGCAGATTTCCTTCAACTTTTTTTTT
>NW_011888789.1:12818576-12835748 GCF_000151845.1 Pteropus vampyrus
ATATTTTAGTGCATGTTTCTCTAGGACTGTTATGTTTTCCTTATAAATTGACCCTTTATCATATATAAGTCTCCATTTTATCTCTAGTTATACTCTTAGTCTTGAATTCTACTTTTCCTGGTATTAATATATCCATGCCCGCTTTTTTACAGTTAGTTCCTGCATGAGATATTTTTTTAAAATCCTTTTACTTCCAATGTATGTTTTCTTCTATTTAAGAAAATAGATGTAAACAGCATACAGTGGGTTTTGTATTTTTTTAATTCAGTTTTTTTTTATTGGAGTGTTAAACACATTTACATTTAATGTAATTTCTGATACTTTGGTTATACCTTTCATTATTCTTTTGTTTTTTTTTCCCCCCCCTTCTGTTTTCTTTTAGGTTAATTTAGCATTAATCTCTTTTTTCTTCTCTATTGGCTTTTTAGCTGTTCTTTAAGGGACTATTCCAGAGATTACAATATACATCCTTAATTAGCTGTTCTTTAAGGGACTATTCCAGAGATTACAATATACATCCTTAATTTATCACAGTATTCCTTGAATTAGTATTATCCTGTTTAACAAACAGCAAAAGAACTTTACAACAGTATGATTCCTACTATCTCCTCCTTCCCGGTGCTACTACATTTAATTCTACATATATTATAAATACCACCTATACATTGTAATTTTCACCTGAAACGGACAAAAGTTTTTCCAGAAAATTTAGTACTTTCTATTTATCTTTCTGGTACTCTTTATTTCTTCTAGATCTGTGCTTCCATATGGGATCACATCCCTCAGCTTGAATAACTTTCTTTGTTATTCCTTACAATGTGCTTCTGATGGCAGATTTCCTTCAACTTTTTTTTTTCTGTTTGAAAAAGTTTTTATTTACCTTCATGTGGTAAGATAATTATGTAATAATATTGTACATAGATGTCTAAGTTGCCATTTTTTTTTTCCTTTCAGCACTTTAAATCTATTATCTTACGGATTTCATTATTTATTTCTGATGAGATGTCAGTTATTATTATTTTTGGTATACTGGATTATAATATGTCTCCATTTTCCATCCACTCCCCACTGCTCACAGGTACTCCTAAGAATTTTTCCACATATTTAATTTTAGAAGTTTGATCATAATATGCTTAAGGGTGGTTTTCTTTGGATTTACCTTACTTTGTAGCCCACTGACTTCTTAGACCTATTGCTTAATGTCTTTCAATAATTTTGGAGAATTCTCAGCCATTAAGAATGTCTTCAAATATTTCTTTTGCTTCATTCTCTGTTTCCTTAGGGAACTCCAGTTACACATTTTCCTATTCATTAACTATTTTCATAATTCTCTGAAGTTCTGTTTTATTTTTCTTTATTTTTCCCTTTTTAATTCAGCTTGGATAATTTCTGTTGACCAATCTTAAGCTTACTGATTCTTCTGCTGTGTCTAATCTGTTGTAAACCCATTCAATGATTTTTTTTAAACTCTAGAATTTCCTTTTTTTAGTTTCCCTTCCTCTATTGAAATTATTGATGTTTTTCATCCTTTTGTCCATTTTAGCCTCCAAATTCTGTGGCATGTTAATAATAGTTATTTTAAAATTCCGGTCTGCTAAATCAAATACTCCCATTTGAATGTACTTGATATATGCCTTTAGGTATGTATTGTTTGACATGGTATATATGGAAATAATATTTGATTCCATCTAACTGCTGCATAGTATTTTATAATATGCATTTATTAAATTTTCTTCTCCATTTCCTGTAGTGATTAACAGCTAGGTTGTTTATAGTTTTCTACTATCACAAACAACACTGCTGACATCCTTGTAAGTGTTCCTCATAGTCCTTGGCAAGAGTTTCCTTGGAGTGTTTTTGTGTGCCCATGGATTTCTGTCATGTAATCACCACCACATCCAGTACATAACATATTTCCATCACTCCACAGAAATTTCCTTGTTCCTGTTTGCAGTCAGTTCCTTCTCCTTACCCTGAGTCCTGGACAACTAATGGTCTGTTTTCTGTCACTACAATCTTGCCTTTCACAGTACAGTAAGTTCTCAGTTAATGTCATTGATCGAGTCCGAGACTTTAAGCAAAATGACCTATAATGAAGCCAATTTTAAGCTAATTGATATAAACAAGAGTTAAATTCCTATGGCATTCATCAATGTTATAACAAAATGACTTTGAACTAAACAACATTACTCAAGGACCTGCTATATTTCTCATACGTGGCATCGTGTACATGAGTGTTTTACCCTCTCTATGTATTCCTAGCTTTTGGAGTTAACTTCCCCTTTAATTTCCAGTTGCTTCGACAACCCCAAAGGCAAACCCCAAGTTTTGCCCTTGAAACCTCACGCCAGAAAGCTCCCACTTTCTGCCACCTGAACCTATATGAAAGTTGGGGAATAAATTCAGTCAAAAGTGCAAAGAACTCGCAAATCCGACCAAGAGCAGTTTGGCCCTTTACTAGGAGATTCCCATCTTTCTGCTTCACTTTTTTTTTTGGCTAGACTTCCTGGGGTCTTCCACATACATACATAGTTTAGTGGTCACTGAGGCATTTGGACGAATTTATTCTCAGATTTTGGATCATCCTTGAAATAATGACAGGCTAACTTGTTTTCTATTTAGTGATGTGGTTTTTCTAACACTAGATAATCCACCTTTTGCTCAAAAACTTGTGTAGTTACCTTTGTCATAAATCAAATTTCTTTGTAGATACAGGCACTCTGTTTTCTTTCATTTGTATTTTTCTTTTGTCTGCAGATTATGTAAGGTGAAAATCTGCATATCTACTTTGCCTACTACTAAGTTTCACTCCTCTAGGACAACTATTGTTCACAATTTATTATGTATTGTTCAGAACTTTTCTATGAGCAAACATATGCACATATTTATTTCTCTATATACTAATATATACTAGTATAGCAATTTAAACAACACTGGAATTAAGCTACACGTATTTTCTGCCCTTATTTCACCCAATGATATATTATGGACAACTTTACTTGTCAGTACATACATATTATTTTTTATTTATACATCTTATTACATAATATGCATGTACCATAATTTATTTAACTATTTTTTGTATTGATGGATATTTAGTTATTTTCCATTTTTCATTATTATAAAATATTGTTAGAATGAACATCCTGATACGTATACCTATGTGCACTTGTAAGTGTAAGTATCTCTGTAAAAATGATACTTGGGTATGGAATTGGTGGGTTGGAGGATATGTGCATTTAAAATTTTTTGACTGGCACCACTTTATTTCCCTTTAGTTTTCAACAATGTGTGTTTATACTGATGGGTATTGTGAGCCCAGTTATACTCAGGTGATTCCAAAGTATAGAGCATCCCCAAGTGATTCCTGCCAGAACAAATACCTACTTCAAAGTAGCTAGAAACTTTTAAATATCTTTTCTTGTCAATTATCCACCCCCAATTTTTTATTACCTTATACAGTATCCTAATAAAAGTTCTGACTTTAATGATTAGATCTCTTCTTGACTTCTGTAGCGTGTTTCAGAATGTTCATATTTATTCTCTGATCCTACATAACACTATTCCAAAAAAGTCTGATAGCTTAGGGAGTATGAGTGAAGTGCTAGGAACATTTATTAGATTATGAAAGTAGAAATATGGTAGTTCCTTTTAGTACTGATTTTTGGGAGTTTCTTCTGTCAGGAAAAATATGCAACACATGGAAATAATGCAAAAGAGTAATTGCACATCCTTTCAGTGACATATTTGAGCATTGTCTAAGGCCTGCCCAGTTTTCCAGGAGACTATACCCTTATTTGACTTCTATTTACTATCAACTAGAATCCTGTCGTAGTCTCAGCCAAGTTAGATGTTAAGCATAAGAAAACTGGTAAGTCACAAATGATTTATGTACAGAAGAGATGCAGCAATCTCTTTTCTGTATAAAAAGTACTTCAAAAGTACAATTTTATTGCTTTGAAAGAAAGAACCAGTTTTATATAAAGCATATAAATTATTTTATAATTGATTTCTTTGTGGGCTATATAACTCAACTGTTATTCAAATGGTCTTTGAACTAGCTTTACTATCATACTGATTCTCTCAATAATGAGTTTAATCTTTTATACATACCCATTGTACATTTGTGTGAGATTCTTGTTTTACCTTCCAAAAAATAGGAGGGTGAGGAATGAGCAAGCGACAGATATTTTCCAGTGAGGTTCATGATGAGCTGCTGGATAGTTCTGAGCAATAAATGAACAGTTATCAGGCAAACTTTACTCTGGGAACACAAGTAATGATGAATAACAGGTACATAGATAGCCCATTCACCATTATCAGTACAAAGGCCTGAAGCTTCAAATGTTCATATGGGAAGGTAAGCTTCAGCTAGTGCTGTAAAATAAGCTTTCAAAAAGTTGATAGTGTCGAAGAAAACTGTGGATAAAGAAGCAAAGGACTGAATAAAGTGATTACAGCAGAAAAGATGTCATTGCATACAAAGAAACTGTACTGTGATGTTTTAAGCATGTTACAAAATATGTATATATTGTAATTTATATGCCTGCCTATCTATCTATCTATCTATCTATCTATCTATCTATCTATCTATCTATCTATCTATCTGTCTGTCTGTCTGTCTGTCTGTCTGTCTGTCTGCCTGCCTGCCTGCCTGTCTGTCTGTCTATCTATCATCATCATCTATCACTATCTCAGTGGCTTTCAACCTTTAGCATGCATAAAAATCATTACTCAGAGTTTCTCATTCTCAGAGATTCTGAATCTACAGGTTTGCAGTGGGACTTGAGATTCTGCATTTCTACAAACTCTTTGGTGATGTTAGACCACTCTTTGAGTGGCACTGCTGTAGTTAGTTGTCTTTTAGTAAATTGATAAGAGGCTGGTTGTTTTGAGTTGACATGCAACATACAATTTTTCTCATTTAAGATATTGAGAAATAAGCCTTCCATTAGTGTTTTCATGTGGAATATCTAACTATAGGAACATTGCTAATGTTAAATAAAAATGCCATTCTCACTCCAGATTCCCACTCCAATAGCAAGGTAGACAGAATAAGCAAACAAATGTGTAATAATCATTTTTATTACTGGCCTAGCTGAAATGAGAATAAGGCTGAGAATATTACTGGCTAAACTGAAAGGGAGCATAAAGCTGGGAAATGAAACTCCTAATAATTTGCCCTGAATTAAACTTACACATCTAAGCATGTCCTCATTAAGGTATAGAGGGGAATTTTGGGCACAGATCAGGAGAAATTCCCTTCTCTTTGCCTCATCCAGTATAAATGATGCAATAAGGGAAAGTTCAGAATCCAGAACACTGAGAACCATCAAGCAGCAGGCTTTTTAACAAATTTTTATTCACTACTCAAGATGTCATTGAATAATAATCAGCTGTTACCCAAATTCATTTCTCAACTTTCTGCTTATACAATACTTTTCCTCTTTGACTATTTCAAAAGTCCCAGAAGAACTGGAAGCCTTTCTCTGTTCTCCCTTCCCTCTCATCATTCTCCTTTCGCAACCATCCTGGAAAAAACACAATTTATTTGTAGTTAAACTTCCTGTCTACAGCCTGATATATGCTTTTCTCTCACTCAGTGGTGAGTGCCTTCTTTAGACCTATATTGTCCAGTGTTAGCCATTACCAAATATGGCCATTGGGCACTTGAAATACGGCTAGTCTGATTGAGATACACTGTAAGTATAAAATACACACCAATTTTTGAAGACAGTACAAAAAAAGGTAAAATGTCAATATCAATAATGTTATGTATTGTATCTACTGAGTTAAATAAAATATATTTTCATATATTTTTTTCATTTTTTAAATGTAGTTATTAGAAAACTTAAAATTGGAGCTGAACAGAAGTCCTACAACTAAGAATATACAGAAGAAGCCACCTTGAGACTTATGGGAGGGGCAGAGACCGAAATAGGCTGGTTTCACCCCCGCATGTGGTGGTTAAAAATCTAGAGGGATATCTCAGCTGCAGAGGTCCCTCCAGAGGAGTGAGGGGTCTCAGCCCCATACCAGGCTCCTGGGCTGGAGGGATAGCTTTCTCCCAGACAGAAGTGATGGTAGAATCCATTGTTTCCTTGTTGAGCCCTCTTGCCTCCTGGTGTGCAGATGTAGGTGGCTGCCATATCTAGTATCCATCAACCTGGCTAATGCAGGTTGCTTTGCCCTGTTGATTCCCTGAGACCCTGTCCCACCAACTTATGGGTCCACCCAAGCCACTTAAAGTGGCATTTCCATACAAACGGTCTGTCTTGGTTCATTCTATGGATTTTCCTAAAACTTTCTCAAAGGTTCACAAAATCCAAACAAACATCATTTGGCCTCAGCATGCCCTGTACCTCTTGCTGAGCAGCCCCAATCCCAGCACTAGCAGCAGCTGGCCTCCATTGGCAGCTTGCCCTTTCCAGGTACCTCCAAGCCCAGTGTGGGTGGTGGCTATCAGCAAATGGCTTGGTGGCTCATGCTAGATGGCCCTGGGCAAGGCACAAGCTCAGGCTAGATTTTTGCCTGCAGTAAAGCTTCTTCCAGGGGGCACACCCCATGGCTGGCTTTTGACCTAGCTGAAGCACTACCCCAGCCACATCTGAGTGCAACGCACCCGGAGGGCATATTAGGCAGGCACCAGAGCCCTGCTAAAGTGAATCCTGCTCCATAAGGTCAGCCCTTGCACAACAGCTCCTCCACTTTAGTCACCAGTCAGCCCTCACAACCAATCAGCCTGAGGCCCAGTCCCTCCCATTGATGTGCCAACAGCAACCATGTCTCTACTACAACAGGAGGGTGCACACAACCCATAAAAGAGACACACCTGGAGCACCCAGCTCAGGTTACCAGAGGGACTGCACCCCTGGGCCACTCTACTAACACCAGGGAACATAGTCTTACATAATATATAGAAACAAACACAGGGAGGCAGCCAAAATGGGGAGACAAAGAAATGTCCCAAATGAGAGATCAGAACAAAGCTCCAGGAAAAAAATGAACAAAATGGAGACAAGCAATCTACCAGATACAGAGTTCAAAACACTGGTTATAAGGATGCTCAAAGACCTTAGTGGAAGAGTAGATTAACTCAGTGAGAACTTTAACAGAGAGATAGAAAACAAAAATGGAGGTAGAAAAAATAAAAAAGAAACAAGTGAAGAATACAATAATTGAAATGAAGAACATACTAGAAGGAATCAACAATAGATTAGATGAAGCAGAGGACAGAATCAGTGATTTGGAAGATAAGATATCAGAAAACACCTAATCAGAACAGCACCAAGAAAAAAGAATGCAAAAAAATGAGGATAGTTAAGGGGCTTTGAGGATAACTTCACACATAACCACATTTGCATCACAAGGGTACCAGAAAGAAAAAAAAGAAAGCAAGGGATTGAGAACCTATTTGAGGACATAATAACTAAAAACTTCCCTAACCTGGTAAAGAAAATAGACATACAAGTCTAGGAAGTGTAGAGAGTCCCAAACAAGATGAACCCGAACAGATCCACAGGCTCATCATAATTAAAATGGCAAAGATTAAAGGCAAAGAAAGACTCCTAAAAACAGCAGGAGAAAGGCAGCAACTTAAAAGAGTACTCCCATAAGAATGTCAGCTTTCTCTGCAGAAACTTGGCAGGCCAGAAGAGATTGGCATGAAATATTTAAAGTAATGAAAAGCAAGGACTTACCAATAAGACTATTCCACCCAGCAAGGCTATCTTAAAATTGAAGGTGAGATAAAGAGCTTCCCAGACAGGAAAGTTGAAGAAATTCATCATCACAAAGCCAGTATTATAAGAAATGTTAAAGAGACTTCTTTAAAGAAAAGAATGGGAGAGAAAAAAAACTCACAAATATGAATAATAAAATGGCAATAACTATGTACTTATCGACAATCACTTTAAATATTAATGGATTAAATGAGCCAATCAAAAGATAAGATGGCTGAATGGATAAGTAACAAGTCCCTTACATATTCTGCCTCCATGAGACTCACTTCAAAGACACACATACTGAAAGAAAAGAGATGGAAAAAGAAACAAAAAAGCTGGGGTAGCAATACTTATACCAGGAAAAATAGACATTAAAAGAAAGGCTGTAACAAGAGACAAAGAAGAACTCAGTAATTCCACTTTGGGTATTTATCTAAGGCAACTCAAACCCAAAATACTACTTCGAAGGGACATGTAAATATTTATGTTCACTGCAGTATTATTTACAGTAGCCAAGATATGGAGGCAAATTGGGTATCCAGCAATGGACGAATGGATCAAGAAGAGGAGATACATAGGTACAATGGAATATTACTCAGCCATAAAAAAGAATGAAATCTTGTCATCTACAACAACACTGAGGGTATTGTGTTTAGTGGAGTAAATCAGAGAATGACAAATGCCATGTGATTTCACTTATATGTGGAGTCTAAAGAGCAAAATAAAACAGAAACAGACATAGATACAACTAATATTTTGATGGTTGCTCGATGCTGGAGGGGTTAGAGAGGTGGATGAAAAAAAGAAAGGATTAAGAAGTACAAATTGGTAGTTACAAAACAGTCATCAGGATGTATAATGTAAGGACTATAGTCAATAATGTTGTAATAACTATGTATGGTGTCAGATGGTTAATAGATTTATCAGGTTGATCACTTCATGAGTTATATAAATGTCTAATCTCTATGTTTTACACCTGAAACTAATATAATATTGTATGTTAACAGTAATTGAAAAATATTATTAAAAAACCCATTAAAATTATACCTGTGGCTTCTATTTCGTGGCTATTCGACAGGACTAATTTAGATCCTAGATGATTGACAATGATATTTATATCCAATTACAACTTTTTAATTCTTATTCGGAGAAATATTAAAACATAAATAGATTATAAAAATTCTAATGATAAAGAGTAGTAAGTAAAGACTGAATGATATCTCATCACTGCATTGTCTCTTGAGTTTTTAAAATAAAATTTTTTAGGAACAGAATACCCAAGCTTTAAATACTGTGCTCTTCCAGTGACAATGTATCAAGTGTACCTTTTCTAAAGTAAGCATTTTTATATGGTTATTTGCCACTAAGCTATTTGCCTGCTGTGAGAAATATCAGATTTCTTGAGCCTATTCTACTCGATTTTTCCTTATCAGTTAGGAAGAAATGTACAATATATTCTTTAAGGCAGAATAGAATGTTAAATTTGGCCATTATCCAAAGCAAAATGAACACGAGCTGGTGTTATTTGGCTTCCCAACCCAGAACAACTAAAATGACAAGAACCTTAGGCTAACATACAAAGGGGCATTTATACTAGCAGCTTAGAGACCACTAGTTACCACATTTAAACTGGATGCTGTTTAATATATTTGCTTTGTTGCTAAATTTATTTAATTTCTAGTTCTATGACTTCTCCATCCTGTATTAACTATACAATATTCAAGATAAATTTTCCCATTTAGTATGATCCAGAATATACTAAGGCAGGTGCCAAATAACCTCATACTGTAGGTCTAAGAATGATACTCCCTCCTTATAAGTTTTGATCCTAAAATTATATATTTTGTATAGGTTGTAAGAGTAGAAGAGTCTATGACATCATTCCACTATTCCTGAAGTTTAAGTGTGCGTGATAGGCAGTATGGGGTTAATTCAGAATATAGCCCCTCTATGTACTCAGAAGACAGATGGCTGCTTGGTCAGTAGTCATAAGGAAGGCTATATACAAAGGGCTCTTGGCAGTGTCTGCTCTCAAGGACATTTTTTTGCTGCTCTCATGGACATTATCTGCTCCTGTAACCAGCTCCTATAACCAAGCAGCACATCTTGCTCCAATCCGCCTGAGAAGGTGGCTGCTCTGCTGCTCCCATGGATGTTATCTGATCTTCCAGCTGCTCCCATGGACATTACCTACTCTTGTAACTTGGCAGCACATCTCCTCCCATCCGCAGGCGGATAGGAAGGTGGCTGCTCCCCCAATAAAATAACCCGTCTCTCTGCCTGTGTATACGACACATTGTTTGCTTTGGCCAGCAGCAGTTTCTTTTTGCAGCTCTGACTGGCTGCCATTGGTGCTCCCCTGCTTGTAATAACCCACATGTCCTACTCCATTGGTCCTCCTGGTGGGTTTTTTCGGAATATCCCAGGTGAAGGTTCCTGGTCTGGAGCTCATGCATTACAGGCAAGCTAACAGATCATTTCAGATTCAGATTGAGTCAATTAATTTCTTTAGTTGTTTACTTTTTTATTAAATATGCATGAATAGTATATACATAATATATGTATATGTTTAGTTTAATAACAGTAGTAAAATAAACAAAAGGTTATCTATCTGCCAATTAAGAAATAACACATTACCAGTCTGATAGGTATCACCTGTTCTGTTTAGACCCTACCCCAATCCTATTCTTCTCTACCCAAAATAATGAATATTCTGACTCCTAGGTTAATTATTCCTTTGCATTTCATTGTTTAGTTTTGCCTAGTTGTATATGACATTAATAGATTTTATGACTTTCCTTTTTTCAGTGTTTTACTTTTCGCTATAAACATTTTCCTATAAACTTTTGTTTTGAACAACATAATTTAGAAACCTCAAGAGGAGAAAAGTCTGTGATATTTACCCATATTCATTCTTTTATGTTCATTCTTCCTTCCTAATGTTCCAAGTTTTCTTCTTTTATAATTTCCTTTCTGCCTGAGGACTCCCTTTAGCCATTCTTTTAGGGTAGGTCTGCTGGCAACAAATCTTTGTTTTCCTTCATCTGAGAATGTCTTTCCCTTTCGTTCCTGAAGTATAATTTCACCAGCTATAGAATTCAGGATTGACAGGTCTTTTCTTTCAGTGCTTGAAAAATGTTCCTTCTAGGTCCATGGTTTCTGATGAGAAATCTGCTGTTGTTCAAATTGTTTCTCCCCTGTGAGCAAGGTGTCATCTCTCTTAACTGTTTTCAAGATGTTTTCTTGGTCTCAGTTTTCTGAACTGTAATTATGATATAACTTGTTGTAGGTATCTTTGAGTTTATTCTGTTTAAGTTTTGCATAACATCTTGAATATGCAGATTTATGTCTTTTGCCAAATTTGGGAAATATCCAGCCAATATTTTTTCAAATATTTTTTCAGTCCCCCCTCTTTCTCATTTTCTTCTGGGGTTCCAATGACATGAAAGTTAGAACTATGTTTTAGTCTCAAAGTCTTCAAAGCTGTGTTCGTTTCAGTTTATTTTCTCTGTGGTCAGAGTGGGTAATTTCTACTTCTCTATCTTTAGTTCAATAATTCTTTCCTCTGTGCTCTCCATTCTTCTGTTGAAGATATCCACTGAGTTTTTATTTTGGTATTGTACTTTTCAGTTCTGAAATTTCCATTTGGTTCTTCTTTATATCATTTTTTTCTGAGATGTTTTATTTCTTCACTGGTTTCAAGTATGTTCTTAATTTCCCATTGAAGGTTTTAGGATAGCTTCTTTAAATACTTCATCAGAAAATTCCAATATCTATGGCTGTCTATTGCTTTTTCTCATTCCAGTTGAGATTTTCTTATTCTTGGTTTGACATTTTGGTTATTATATTATGAAACTCTTAAAGAAGCCTTTAACAGTACCCCCAGTGGTACCGTGGGTAGGTATGAAAGTTCCAGCTCCTCACTTGGTCTTGTGTGAGATTACTTTGGTGTTGGGAGAAGAGGGGTACTTTGTTATAGCCAGCAGGATGGAAGACTAGTCTCCCTACTTTGATGTGGATGGGATGTTTTGTTTTGTTTTGTTTTTCCCCCTGTGGTGTTTGGCTGGAGTAGGGAGGTTGTCAAAGAGTTTTCTGTGTTGCTATAGTACCCTTTTTTTTTTTTGTTCCTTTGGCTAGGGAAAGGAGGCTTTTCTTGGGATTTTTTTTTTTTTTTTGTCTGCTCCTGTTGGTGTTTCCAATCCTTGGCTTCTCTAGCACCCAACCTAGGATATATGAGGCAAAAAGAAAACTCAAGGAGCTTACTGCCATGTTGTTACTTAAAGAAGTACAAAATAGGGGCTGCAGGATTACACAGTGTAGCAATAATAACTTGAGGATATTAAATAAGCTTTTTTGAAGAGTATATTCGAACAGAGATGTGGGGTTTTCTGCATGCAATAGCTGTCCAGTAAAGGTGTATCCAACAATTAAATTTAGAAAAGTCAATGTTCGCAGCAGTTTTTGCAAATATATTCATTTTGCCTATTTAGATGGTATGTAAATGTTATATGTGGAAACTTATCAGTAACTTGGGCATTTTTATCTTCGTTTCTCCTCATTGTAACTAGAAATTACTTCAGAAATCATTGGCCTAAATAAAAGATACAAACAAACGCTTCAACAGGTACCACCCTAATCTGAGAATTGAAATTTATACAGTCTTTCCTTCCTTAACAATAAACTGAATGTGTGTGAATGTTGACAGCCTTCTCTTGAGCCCCAACCTGGAGCCAGCTGCACATTACCTACGCCAATGTACCTCTAGAGGCAGCAGAGAGTCTTCACCCTGCTTTGTTTTTTCCTCGCGGGAGATCCTTTCCTCTCCGCTGCCTCCCGCCCCTCCCCCTCCAGTTTTACGCACCTGTCTGGCGCGAGCTGCGCCTTTACTCTCCTCCAAGCCTCAACCGCTGTTATTCGGCCAGCCTGGCTCCAAGACAACGGAGTCATGTTCCTTCTTCTGGGCCTTCTTACGGTAGTTGGTGGTCTGCACACAGGCCCAAGTAAGTCCTCCTCCCAATCCAAGCTTTTGAGGAGACTTCGTTCACTTAGGGGGCTGTAGTTTTTGATTGAGGATCCAGACCCAGTCCTTACCCCAGTCCCTCCCTCTCCCCACCCACTTTCTCCCTGCCCTTTGTTTCAAGGGTCTGTAGCCAAGAAGGCAGAAAGGGAGGCTCCAGGTAGAAAATCTTTTTACTTCTCTGCGATGGTTTCCCTGTGTGTACAATGGACAAAACTGAAATATGTAGTCTTTTCCATATTCAAAATCCTGTTATTCTAGGAATAGTTGCATCGCCCTAAAAAAGCCATTTATGATTTCCTGACTGGCTAACTGCTGTCCTCAATCTGATCCGCTGAAAACATCCCCCTTGTACTCAATATTCTGTCTTTTACCTGCAAATGATCCCTCTTTCTTGAGGTACCTGTGTTTTCTCATTTCCACACCTTTTTTTTTTTTTTGCAACACAGGTCTGTGATTTATTATTCAATGTTACTTAGTCAAACTTTCAAGTAACTAGGTGTGTGTATATGTCGGGAGAGAGAGAGAGACAGAAAGAAAATAAAAATTTGAGATCTTGGCAAGGGTTAAGAAATTTGTAGATGAGAATGACCAGTAAGAGTGAAAAGAGAGTTGATGCATACTAACAAAAAAAAATGTAGAGAAACAAAGGCAGAATTGTATTTAGAAATAGATAATGTAAGATTACAGGTATCAAAATAACTGCTTATTTTTTTTATTTTAGATTCTCATAAAACATTTCTGCAGACCACAGTCCCTGAAAAGATTTCATCTTCTGACACAGAAAGAGATCCAGAAAATAATGTAATTGAGAAATAATATTTTTATATCTTAAATTGTGTTAAGTTGTCTTTAATGTGAAGACCAACATTGCTGAGTGAAGGCAGGTGCTCAGTTTTTGGAGGCAAAAGCTGATAGATCAGACCATGTTCACAAGAAGGAGCATTTTGTTGTGTTTGAATGTGTGTGACTATGTACATCTTTCTGTTAAGAATGAAGGATTTTAAAGCTACCAAAGCCGGGACTAAGGAGAGACAAGTAAAGTGTTTGATTCAGGCACAAAATTTGGTGGGGGATGGCAAAAAGCTGGTATTCCCCCAGGACCAAGATTAGGGTGAGGTGAGTCAGGGTCAGATCTTGTTTTTCTTTAAAATTTAGATATTTTGTTCATCATGAATTTTTTTTTTTGCATTAATTTTGAATGTTTAAAATATTGCATTTAAATAGTATATTGATTACTGAGTTTTCTGGCTTCTGTTCTTAGCCCTCATGATTCTTTGAGCTACAGCGGTCCCTCCTTACCCACAGTTTTGCTTTCCGTGGTTTCAGTTATCCCCAGTCAACCACGGTCCAAAAATATTGAATGGAAAATTCCAGAGGTAATCATAAATTTTCAACTGAGCACTGTTTTGAATAGCATGGTGAAATCTTGCACTGTCTAGCTTTGTCCCATGAGACACGAGTGCATCCCTTTTTCCAGTGTATCCACTACACGTTATCATGTAGGCATTATATCATCTCACATCATCACAACAAGAAAGGTGAGTACAGTACAATAAGATATTTTGAGAGAGAGACCTTAATCATATAATCTTTATTACAGTATATTGTTATAATTGTTCTATTTTATTAGTAATATTTGTTAACCACTTACTGTGCCTAATTAATAAATTAAACTTTATCATAGGTATGTATGTATAGGAAAAAACAGTATATAGTGTTTGGTATTATCCATGCTTTTAGGAGTCCACTGGTGGTCTTAGAACATATTCCCTTGGATAAGGGGGGACTACTATACTTGCTTGACCTTTCAGTGAGTCAATGAGGAGCTTAAAGGTGATCTGGTATTTAGCATATTGATGTCACAGTTGGAGCTTAGGTATTAGTGCACATTCCTTTTCTAATTCCCCAGAAAAAATCTGCTTCTCACTTGGCTCCTTCTAATATAGGATAATCTAATGCTAGTCATAATTGTGGCTCTCGAAATTTATTTTTTTCCTTTAGTATTTTAAGAAACTTTCCTGTTTCACATAAGGATATACTGGTTGTATCAGGTTCCTCTCTTCCCCATTACTCCCAGTTCTCTAACTCATGTCGCCCTATGCTCTTTCTCTAAATTTTCTCTTTTTAGTAAAGAAATTTTACTTACAATCCCCTGCCCCGAGTGAATTCTCAGCCATACTTGGTGTGTGAGCATTACTCTAGCTTATTTTTCTGATTGGAAAGAAGGGACTTCATTTAATTTTTTGTTTAATTTTTTTTCCAGAAATTAATAATAGCAGTCATTCCTCCCTATTATTTATCACTGAGCAATCTTTGAATTTCCCACTTGTCCAATCTCTAGCATTAAAAAGGGATTTAATAATATGGCAATTTAGTGTTTCTTTTATCTATAACAATTTTGCAAGCTCCCTTTTAATATTTTTGCAACAAAATTATTTTTAATGCAGAGTGTGATTGTATTTTAACATATTTAGTATAATTTGAGGTAGAACCTGCAAAAGTAAGAATGTCTAGGGACACACATAGCTCCCAAATTTAGCAAATAAAATATGGAACACCCGATTAAATTTGAATTATTTCTAATTGCCTATGCATATGTACATAAATATTGCATGGGACAAATACTAAAAATTATTATTCATTAAAAATAAACTATAAGTATCTAAATTATATAACTTTTTCTTTCTTGAATTCTATTTCCCTAATGATTTGACTTTCTTTAATTTTTTTTTTTTTCCTGAATTTGGTTAGAAAATTTATTGCAGTTATTCCATTTATATTTTAACAGTTCCTACAGTGGTCACATTCAATTTCTTTCATTTTTTTCCATTCAACATTTGTTAGTGAGAAAAAACTGCACATTAGTATTGCGAGGTAGTTTACAGACCATGTGCTGACATAAAGTTAATAACTGATCATTGGTCTTCTTAACTTGCTTTTCCATTCTTCACTATTATGTTGCATCTTAACAATTTTTTAAAATGTCCATTGACAAAAACAGAACATTGTCATCAAATTTTATTTCTTTCTTTTCTAACACTATAAAGAATGATTCCACTTCTTCCCATGCTGGAAAAGTATTTAGTAACATCCAGATAACTGAATTTTTCAAAGTATTAAAACAATTCCAAAATATAGAGCAGGTGCCATAATAATTATCCACTTGAAGCTGGAATTTCTTTTCCTGTTCATAAGTAATGTCCCCTTTAAGAACAGACTTGACCCTTAAAAGAAAACGTTTTTTGAGGTGGGAGGTTTAATTCTTTCTTCAACACATTCAATTTTAAGTAACAATATACTTCATTGACACTGTTTGCTCTTCTTCCAGTTTGCAAAATCCTATTGCTAAAGAAATAAGTAGGCCCCATTCAATGGATTATTTAGAAAGTCAAGAAGAAATATTTGGGCCTTGTTTTGGAATTAAAGCATGTTTTCAGTGCTTCACATAAACAAGATTCTCTCAACTGCATTTGTTAAAGAGCCAACAGATTTGGTCAGTGAAAGAGAATTGAAGAAAGTAAATGTCAACAAAATCACAAAAATCCTTTAATCAGTTCAAACAGCATAGATGCTGAAACAAAAGAATAATGCCATGACAATGAGATCAGTGTCAATAGAAAGGACATCAGATGTTCTTTGAGCAACATTATGCATTATATGGCTGGGACACCAACAGCTTTTATAGAGTCATTCATGATTTGCTTCAGTTTTGAATAAACATTGTCTGCATATTTATGCAGATGTTCAAAAATTTGTTTGTATTATCCTCTCTCAAAGCAGTACAATTTCTCTGATTAACTCAATAAAAGAGTCCCTGCGAAAGTTTACCATTGTCTCTGAAGTATCTTCTGGATTTTACTCACAAATAGCCTTATAAGCAAGCCTTTTAAAATACTGTACAAGCAGAGAGAACTTTTTTTCTGCATTGTGACTACTTGCACCCATGGCTGTGCCCTAACAAAGTGATGTGTAGATCTTTAATAATTTTTTAGTAATTGCAAATTACAAAATTCCAATCTTTAATTATTGCATTGTATATTTCAACCTGGCACCTGAAAATTTGCTTGCAATTTTGGAATCAGAACTATTTCTGTACATTCAGACAGTCATTTGAGCAGAAAGACTGATGATAAGTGTGCAAAACCATTATGGTGTCTGATGCAATTCTTATATCTTCATCTGAATTTTCCTTAATCCAAAAATTTTGTGTAACATTTTTTTTTGGTACTGTATGAGGAAATTACTCATCTCTTTCCTTAGCTGTTAATATATACTGGTTTATATCTGACTTTCCACCATTTTTGATACTGAATGAACAATTGCATATTGCACAAAGAGCTTCAAAAGGAACTTAACTTTATGTGATAAATTTCTACTTTTCAGAAAGTCATCACAGTATTTACACTTGTGTTTTGGCATTTTGTGCTT
>NW_011888789.1:12836509-12838575 GCF_000151845.1 Pteropus vampyrus
ATTCTAACAGGTATGAGATGGTATCTCATGGTTTTGATTTGCATTTCCCGAATAGCTAGTGAAGTTAAGCATCTTTTCATATAGTCTGTCAGCTGTTTATATGTCTTCCTGGAGAAGTGTCTGTTCAGGTCCTCTGCCCATTTTTTAATTGGATCTGTGTTGTTGTTGTTGTTGTTGAGTTGTATGAGTTCTTTATGTATTTTGGAAATTAGGGCCTTATCAGAGGTGTTGTTTGCAAATATATTCTCCCATTCAGATGTTTGCCTCTTTGCCTTGTTGAAGGTTTCTTTTGCTGTGCGAAGCTTCTTAGTTTGATGTGGTCCCATTCATTTCTTTTGCTTTTACTTCCCTTACTTTTGAGGTCAAATTTATAAAATTCTCTTTAAACCCAAGGTCCATAAGTTTAGTACTTATGTTTTCTTCTATGCAATTTATTGTTTCAGGTCTTATATTCAGGTCTTTGATCTATTTTGAGTTAATTTTTGTGTATGGTGACAGTCTAGTTTAATTCTTTTGCAGGCGGCCTTCTAATTTTCCCAGCACTATTTATTGAAGAGGCTTTCCTTTCTCCATTGTACGATTTGGCTACTTTATTGAAAACTTATTGCCCATATATATGGGGGGTTAATTCTGGACTCTTGGTTCTGTTCCATTGGTCTGTGTGTCTGTTTTACTACCAATACCACGCTATTTGGATTGTTGATACTTGTAGTATAAATTGATGTCAGGCAGCGTAATACCTCCAGCCTTGTTCTTTTTCCTCAGGATTGCTTTGGATGTTTGGGGACTTTTGCGCTTCTATACAAATCTGATGATTTTTGTTTTTCTTTTTTTTTTTTAAATGACTTTGGGATTTTGATGGGGATTGCATTAAATTTGTATAATGCTTTAGGAAATAAGGTCATTTTAACTATGTTGATTCTTTCAATCCTTGAACATGGAATATCTTTCCATTTCTTTGTGTCTTTCTCAATTTCTTTTACTAATGTCTTATAGTTATCAGTGTATAGGTCCTTCACATGCTTCATTAGGTTTATTCTTAGGTATTTAATTTTTTTGTTCCAATTCCAAAGAGAATTGATTTTTCATTTCTTTTTCTGAAAATTCATTGTTAGTATATAGGAATGCTATGGATTTTTGAACATTGACTTTCTATCCTGAAACTTTACTATATTTGTTTATTATTTCTCATAGTTTTTAGTGGAGTCCTTAGGGTTATCTATATAGAGAATCACGACATCTGCAAAAAGTGACATTTTTTGATTTCCTCATTCCCTATTTGGATGCCTTTTATTTCTATCTCTTGCCTGATTGCTCTAGCTAGGACTTGCAATATTATATTGAAGAAGAGTGGTGACAGCACAACCTTGTCTTATTCCTGATCGTAGAGGGAAAGTTTTTAGTTTTTCTTCATTAAGTATGACGTTAGCTGTGGATTTGTCATATGTAGCCTTTATTATGTTGATGTACTTACCTTCTACACCCATTTTATTGTGTTTTAATCATAAATGAAAACTATATCTTGTCACATGCTTTTTCTGCATCTGTTGATATGATCATATGATTATTTTTTCTTTTGTTTATGTGGTGTATCACATTGATCGATTTGGGTATGTTAAACCATCCCTATGCCGGAAGGATGACGTCCACTTGATATTGGTGTGTAATCTTTATAATGTGTTGTATTCAATTTGCTAGTATTTTATAAAGGATTTTTGTTTCTGTGTTCATGAGAGATATTAGTCTATAGTTTTTTTATGTGTGTTATCTTAAACAGGTTTTTGTATCGGAGTAATGTTGGCCTCATAAAAAGAGTTAGGAAGTATTTACACTTCTTCAATTTTTTAGAAAAGTTTGAGAAGACTAGGTATTAAATCTTCTTTGACTCTTTGGTACAATTCACTGGTGAAGCCATCTCGTCCTGAACTTTTATTTTTCGAGAGGTTTTTAGTGATTGTTTCAATTTCTATACTGTTGATTGGTCTATTTAGATTTTACAGTTCTTCATCATTCAGTCTAGGTGGGTTCTATATTTCTTAGAACGTGTCTATTTCTTCTAGGTTATT
>NW_011888789.1:12838625-12841285 GCF_000151845.1 Pteropus vampyrus
GAAAAGTTTGAGAAGACTAGGTATTAAATCTTCTTTGACTCTTTGGTACAATTCACTGGTGAAGCCATCTCGTCCTGAACTTTTATTTTTCGAGAGGTTTTTAGTGATTGTTTCAATTTCTATACTGTTGATTGGTCTATTTAGATTTTACAGTTCTTCATCATTCAGTCTAGGTGGGTTCTATATTTCTTAGAACGTGTCTATTTCTTCTAGGTTATTAAATTTGGTGACATATAATTTTTTCATAGTATTCTTGTATGATCCTTTGTATTTCAGCACTTTCTGTTGTAACATCTCCATTTCATTTCTGATTTTGATTGTGTCCTTTCTCTTTTTTCCTTCTTGAGTCTAGCCAGAGATTTGCCAATTTTATTGATTTTCTCAAAGGACCAGCTCTTCGTTGCATTAATTTTTTCCTATTGTTTTTTTAATCTCAAAATTTTTTTAATTCTCTAGTTTTTATTATTTCCTTCTGCTGACTTTGGGCTTTATT
Organism: Pteropus vampyrus; assembly: GCF_000151845.1. Taxonomy (NCBI): domain Eukaryota; kingdom Metazoa; phylum Chordata; class Mammalia; order Chiroptera; family Pteropodidae; genus Pteropus; species Pteropus vampyrus. The sequence goes on from NW_011888789.1 coordinate 12,839,119, forward strand.
TGCTCTTCTTTTTCTAGTTTTTAAAGGTGTAAAGTTAAGTTGTTTATTTGGGATTTTTCTTGTTTTTGAGATAGGCCTGTAATGATATGAACTTTCCTCTTATTACTGCTTTTGCTGTGCCTCAAAAATTTTGATATGTTGTATTTTCATTCTCAGTTCTTTCTATGTATCTCTTGATCTCTCCTTTTATTTCATCTATGACCCAGTCATTCTTTAGTAGCACGTGTTTGTAGTTCTTGCTGCTTTCTTTTTATAGTTGATCTCTGGTTCCAAAGCATATGGTCAGAGAATTTGTCTGGTTTGATTTCAATCATCTTAAATTTGTTGAGCCTAGTTTTATGTCCCAAAATATGATCTATCCTTGAGAATACTCTATATGCACTAGAGAAAAATGTATATGCAGCTGTTTTAGGATGAAAGGCTCTGTAAATTTCACTTGTCTCCAATTGGCCTAATGTGTCATTTAAGGCTGATATTTCCTTATTGATTTTCTGTTTTGATGAACTATCTATCAGTAGGAGTATTTAGGTCCCCTACTGTAATTGTGTTTTTGTCAGTTTCTCACTGTAGTTCTATTAGTAGTTGCTGTATTTTATTTGGTGCTCTCTGATTGAGAGCATATATATTGATGTGTTATGTCTTCTTGATGTTCCCTTTATCATTATGAAATGTCCTTCTTTGTCTCTTTTTCACCTAATTTTTAAATCTTTAAGTCTATTTCATCAGATATAAGTATGCTACACCTACAAACACAGGCACAGTAATCCTTTTTCTTCTGCTTGCGCCTTATCTCCATTCCCCTTTACAGATTTGGATCTTTAATCCCCTCCTCCCTTTTCTTTTTTTTTGTTTGTTGTTGTCTCACATTATCTGTCCTTATGCTGTATGCTCATTTCTAAGTTGCAGTAGCTATTGTCTTCTTTTTTTTAAAGCATTTTATTTTTTTGACTTTTAACCTTTATATAATATTTAAGCTCATAATACCCTGTTCTTAACAAGGGTTGCACTTTTCTGCTTCTGTCTGCCTGTTGGTTATCTTATACATAGTTTTGTGTTTTTTTGTCCTTTTCTTTCAGGTAGAATGACCCGCTTCAGTATTTCCTGTAATGCAGGCCTTGTGGCGGAAAATATCCTCAGCTTTTGTATGTCTGAAAAGGTCTTTATTTCTCCTTTATATCTAAAGGAGAACTTTGCTGGATATATTATTTTTGGCTGGTAATTTTTCTCTTTCAATAGTTTGAATATTTTGTTCCACTCCCTCCTAGCTTGTAACTTTTATGCTGAAAAGTCTGATGATAATCTAATGGGTTTTCCTTTATAGGTAACTGTCTTCTTTTCCTCAGCTGTCTTGAGAATTCTTTCTTTGTCATTAATTTTTGACAATTTTAATATAACGTGTCTTGGAGGTCTTTTTGGGTTGAGATAATTTTGTATTCTGTTTGCTTATTAGATTCAAAGATCCAGTTCTTTCCATAGGTTTTGGAAATTCTCGTCAACTATTTGTTTGAATAAGCTCTCTTTTCCCTTCTCCCTCTCTTCTCTTTCTGTTATACTCATTATTCTTATATTGCTCTTTCTGATGATGTCATATAGTTCTTGTAGAGTTCTTTAATTTTTTTTCATATTCAAGTCTTTCTTTTCTTCCTTCTGCATTATTTCCAGATTTCTGTCTTTGATATCACTAATTCATTTTTCCCTGTGGTCAGCTCTATGTTCTAGGCTTACTATTTCAATCTTCATCTCTTTTAGTGAGTTCTTCATCTCTAGAAGTCTTATTTGGTTCTTTTTTAGAGTTTCAATCTCCTTAGTAAAGTAACTCTATTGTTCTTTAATTTAATTTTTAACCTCTGTGAATTGTTGATCCGTACTTTCTTGCGTCTCACTGAGGTTTTTCAGAAGTGCAATATGAATTCTCTGTCATTTAAATCGTATATTTCTATATCTTTTCTGTTGTTTTCTATTTTTATATTTTCTCTCTGTTTCAATCTGGATATTTTCTACTGACCTGTGTTCCTGTTCATCAGTCACATCTTCTGCTATGTCTCATCTTTTCTTAAACCCTTTTATTGACTTTTTAATAGTAGATAATGTATTTTTCTCTGCTCTAGAATATCATTCTTTTTTTCTTTATGAGAGTTTCTACACTTCTACTGAAATAGTTTTTTTT
>NW_011888789.1:12841335-12846423 GCF_000151845.1 Pteropus vampyrus
TTGGCCTAATGTGTCATTTAAGGCTGATATTTCCTTATTGATTTTCTGTTTTGATGAACTATCTATCAGTAGGAGTATTTAGGTCCCCTACTGTAATTGTGTTTTTGTCAGTTTCTCACTGTAGTTCTATTAGTAGTTGCTGTATTTTATTTGGTGCTCTCTGATTGAGAGCATATATATTGATGTGTTATGTCTTCTTGATGTTCCCTTTATCATTATGAAATGTCCTTCTTTGTCTCTTTTTCACCTAATTTTTAAATCTTTAAGTCTATTTCATCAGATATAAGTATGCTACACCTACAAACACAGGCACAGTAATCCTTTTTCTTCTGCTTGCGCCTTATCTCCATTCCCCTTTACAGATTTGGATCTTTAATCCCCTCCTCCCTTTTCTTTTTTTTTGTTTGTTGTTGTCTCACATTATCTGTCCTTATGCTGTATGCTCATTTCTAAGTTGCAGTAGCTATTGTCTTCTTTTTTTTAAAGCATTTTATTTTTTTGACTTTTAACCTTTATATAATATTTAAGCTCATAATACCCTGTTCTTAACAAGGGTTGCACTTTTCTGCTTCTGTCTGCCTGTTGGTTATCTTATACATAGTTTTGTGTTTTTTTGTCCTTTTCTTTCAGGTAGAATGACCCGCTTCAGTATTTCCTGTAATGCAGGCCTTGTGGCGGAAAATATCCTCAGCTTTTGTATGTCTGAAAAGGTCTTTATTTCTCCTTTATATCTAAAGGAGAACTTTGCTGGATATATTATTTTTGGCTGGTAATTTTTCTCTTTCAATAGTTTGAATATTTTGTTCCACTCCCTCCTAGCTTGTAACTTTTATGCTGAAAAGTCTGATGATAATCTAATGGGTTTTCCTTTATAGGTAACTGTCTTCTTTTCCTCAGCTGTCTTGAGAATTCTTTCTTTGTCATTAATTTTTGACAATTTTAATATAACGTGTCTTGGAGGTCTTTTTGGGTTGAGATAATTTTGTATTCTGTTTGCTTATTAGATTCAAAGATCCAGTTCTTTCCATAGGTTTTGGAAATTCTCGTCAACTATTTGTTTGAATAAGCTCTCTTTTCCCTTCTCCCTCTCTTCTCTTTCTGTTATACTCATTATTCTTATATTGCTCTTTCTGATGATGTCATATAGTTCTTGTAGAGTTCTTTAATTTTTTTTCATATTCAAGTCTTTCTTTTCTTCCTTCTGCATTATTTCCAGATTTCTGTCTTTGATATCACTAATTCATTTTTCCCTGTGGTCAGCTCTATGTTCTAGGCTTACTATTTCAATCTTCATCTCTTTTAGTGAGTTCTTCATCTCTAGAAGTCTTATTTGGTTCTTTTTTAGAGTTTCAATCTCCTTAGTAAAGTAACTCTATTGTTCTTTAATTTAATTTTTAACCTCTGTGAATTGTTGATCCGTACTTTCTTGCGTCTCACTGAGGTTTTTCAGAAGTGCAATATGAATTCTCTGTCATTTAAATCGTATATTTCTATATCTTTTCTGTTGTTTTCTATTTTTATATTTTCTCTCTGTTTCAATCTGGATATTTTCTACTGACCTGTGTTCCTGTTCATCAGTCACATCTTCTGCTATGTCTCATCTTTTCTTAAACCCTTTTATTGACTTTTTAATAGTAGATAATGTATTTTTCTCTGCTCTAGAATATCATTCTTTTTTTCTTTATGAGAGTTTCTACACTTCTACTGAAATAGTTTTTTTTTCCCTCATTTTAATCATGGTTATTATGCATATTACCTGTGGCATCGTATTCCAATTTTTTTTTTTTTTGTAATTTGAGCCTGTTCTTTAGCACTTCTTGTAATTTTTAATTGAAATTTGGTATCTTAGTTTTGTAGGGCTGCATAACAAAGTAACACAAACAATATGGCTTAAACAACAGAAATTTATCATCTCATAGTTTTGGAATCTAGAAGTCCAAGATCAAGGTGTTGGCAGAGTTTGTTCTTTCTGAGGATTATGAGGGAAGGGTCTGCTCCAGGTCTCTATCCTTGGCTTGTAGATGGATGTGTTCTCCTTACGAATCTTCATATGGCATTCTACCTTCAAGTGTGTCTGTGTCCAAATTTACCCTTTTGATAAGGATCTTAGTCATATTGAATTAAAGCCCGCCCTATTGACCTCATTTTAGCTCCATTATCTCTGTAAAGACCCAATATGAATAAGATCACATTCTGAGATCCTGGGGTTAGAAATTCATATATAAATTTGCAACCCAAACAGTTGGATGTTATATATGAAAAGTTGTAGAAGCTCTGAACGATGATTTTTTGGAGTTTTTTTTCTCATGTCAGTTTTGTTCATTTCTTTTTGTTTGATTAAAATTATTGGGGTGACAATGGTTAATAAAATCAAGCAGCTTTCAAGAGTTTTGTATATTTCTTATTAATCACATTCCAGATTTTTATTTGTTTTTGCTTTGTAAGGTATGTAGATTTAACATTTTATTGGCACTATCATGTTCCCCTTTATTTTTCATCATATTTGTTTAATAGCAAGGGACTTTTAGAAAGCACGATTTTCAAGACCCCTCCAGATTCCACTTATATTTTTTTTCCAGAGTGCCATTCATATGACTCTTCTTAGATCATTAATCTGTGCAGAGAATCTTGTTCTGCTATAATACAAAGTTAAGGCACTGAAAGCTTTTCAATGACCATTTCTCTTAGTAAAATAACATTTTAAAATTTACTAAATAAATAATTTAATGACTCATATTTTCTGTTATCTTCTAGAGATGTCTTTACTCTCCCTTTATCCTTTCCTACATTCTATTCCAGAGGCATTTCATTGCTTAATTGGATAAGTAAAGTGCAGTGGTAGTTGTTATGTTATGTTGATAGAAGTGTAGTACATTTCTTGCAGTTGTTTCTTTTTGGAGTGTTTCTTACAATTAACAGAGAAATTTACTTCCCAGGAGGGCTAGAAGTAAGCAAGCAACAGATTCTCTCAAGTGAGGTAGGCATCTTTGGTATTTGCTTTTAGCATTGTGAATTGGTCTGAAGCATCTAAGCCAAAAGAGAACCATCAGGTAAGATTCTCTCTCAGAAATATAAATAATAGTGACTAACAGGCATGTGGAGACTCTACCATTTATTTCTCAATTAAGAATCGTGAAGCTTCAAATATCCACATGGGAAGGGAAGCACATATAATAGTTCTATATTATTGTTAATTTTGTCAGTATTTTAAAAGTATTTCTTAGAGGAAATATTATTTAACATATATTATTTACAAGTATTACTGAAAATATTTTGAATTCTCATGTTACAGGTGGCTTATATCATTACAATAGAAGGAAAACCATATTTTGTCCATCTCAAAAAGCAGTAAGCAATTATTTTATTCTTTCAAATTTTAAGTCTTTGGTTTCTTGATTTCTAAAAATAGTTATGAATAGAATCATTTCAATTCAAATCGACATTTGATACCTATATACATTTGAATTGTGAGTCCAAATAGCTCCTGTGGTGAGCAAAAAGTCGGTGTGAATTACTAAAGAACATATTTTCTGGAGGATGCAAGTAAAAGATTTTGAAAAGGTAGGCAGGAGCCAGGTCGTAGAAGATCTATCATGCCATGATAAGGATGTTGGAAGCCAAAAATGTTTCTAGAATGTACTTGTATAGGCTCATTGAGTCTTTTAGGCTATTTTTGAGAGGGCAAAGGTGGAGTACAATGTCTAATTATATGATTATATAATAGTTTAGGTAAGTGATGATTGTTGGCTTGAACATATGATATTGGTAATAGCATTGGAAAGAAAAAATTCAATAGATTTTGAAGACAGACTTGGTAGAGTGATTAGAAACAGTGAGGAAACTTGAATAATTTAGTTATTGCTTAAGAAAATAGGTAGGTTATAGTGTAATTAAATGAAGAACATGAACAAAGGAGATATTTATGTGAGGAAAGGGTAAGGTTAGTTTGCAGTGCCTGTAAGATATCCAAATGGGTTTTTACCATTAGTTGTATGAATATAGGAATGTGAATCTCTGAGGAGAAATTAGTACTAGGGATATAGATTTAGCAGTAATCAATAGTTTAGTTGTAATTTTTTTTAATGAGAGCTTATAGAGTGCTTATAAATAGACTGGTGACTACAGGCTGAATCTTGCTAAAGACTACTATTTCTGGGACAAGTAGGACAACAAAAAAAAAACATGGAAGATCAAGCTGGAATTGTCAGGGAGATAGAAAGAGAAGCAGAGAGTGATGCGTGATTAGACTTATCAGTCCGTTTTCAAAATGTATGCTGGAAGTCCAGCACAGTGATGGTTTTTAAATTGTCTTTTAGATTTGACATTCTGGTGTTTATGAAACTTTTCCAGAGCAGTTTCATCGTGAATAAGTATTGACAAAGTAGAGAAACTGTTTCTAGACTACTCTTTACATAAAAATCTGTTGCAAATTGAAAATATATAGGGAATAGCTAGAGTTGGACACAGGGTCAAAAGGGAGTTATTTAGGATGGTAATGACTTGATAATAAACTTTTACAATAGAATTAGGATAAAAAGACAGTAGAGAAGAAGAATTTGAAATTATAGGACCAAAAAAGTATGTATCTTCAATATAAGAATGAGATTTGTAGCATAGTGTAACGGTTTGCTTTGAACAAAAGAATTGGTCATCTTCTGGAAATAAAGATAAGGAGTGAGGATGGGTATAGGTTATCTGAAAGTGAGCTGACATGATGGATATGTGGGATGATTGACAGGAGTGATGTCAAGTTTTTGAATAGTTGCTGGAGAGAATGAAAGAAAATTCTGACCAAGCTTATTGAGAAGAACTTTATACTTAGCTAAACTGAGTGAATATGAATTTGTAGCAATGCCAAGAAAATCTTTCTAAATTCTGTTCTAACTACATTTTAATTTGGAGATTCAGGTTTAAAATCTGGAATCAATCAGCAATAAAGACAAAGATTTGAAAATTCTATGTTATAAATTGGGACTTATATTGTTTCACTATTTGTTATTTCCAGCAATTTGTATTGTTTATTAGCATGAATTTTGGCATAGTCACTATAGTTAAAATGCTTCCTTCAGCACCTGATTTCTTGTAAAT
>NW_011888789.1:12846473-12848794 GCF_000151845.1 Pteropus vampyrus
TGACATGATGGATATGTGGGATGATTGACAGGAGTGATGTCAAGTTTTTGAATAGTTGCTGGAGAGAATGAAAGAAAATTCTGACCAAGCTTATTGAGAAGAACTTTATACTTAGCTAAACTGAGTGAATATGAATTTGTAGCAATGCCAAGAAAATCTTTCTAAATTCTGTTCTAACTACATTTTAATTTGGAGATTCAGGTTTAAAATCTGGAATCAATCAGCAATAAAGACAAAGATTTGAAAATTCTATGTTATAAATTGGGACTTATATTGTTTCACTATTTGTTATTTCCAGCAATTTGTATTGTTTATTAGCATGAATTTTGGCATAGTCACTATAGTTAAAATGCTTCCTTCAGCACCTGATTTCTTGTAAATCACAGAGAGATATTTGGAAAATAGATATGCCAAGATAATTGGCACTACTTTAAATTCCCCAGTAAAAGGAAACCTTGTATTATGAAGAATAATTTTTTTTTGGTTTCCGGTTCAAAAACTGAACAAAATTTTTGTGATTTCTGCCTAGATCATTTTTATCTTCGGGTTCTTTTGTTTATTCTTATGACAAAGATGACACCCAACATGCTAAACTTTTGTTAAAACAGGTAAGACTTAAGTTTTATTTCTTATAGATTTCTTATTCTGGATTTTCTTTAAAAATAGAATTATTCTGAAATTACTGGAATATTATTTTACACATTCATTAAAACTGAATTATCTGAACTAGTTCTCATTTTTGCCTGGCATAGCTTCATTAGGTAATTGCCATTCATATTAAAGTACTAAGGTAACTTACATAATAAATATAAATGACATATCTGGGATATCTATTTTTAAAATAAATTATCCATTTGTTTTTTTTTTGTGTATTTTTTTTTTTTCAGATGGATTGCAGTTACCATGGATATATTGCAGGTTTTCCAAATTCTCTTGTATCACTCAACACATGTTCAGGACTCAGGTTGTAGCCATTTTAAAGATATTTCATTTGCCAGTATTAGATCCTGCTAGTGTATGAGCTGATCCTACATATATCTTTTCTGGTTCTACAGTCACCTTAGTAATTTCAGTTCCCTAAGGAATAAGCAAGAATTTCTGATAAAATAGAATTGGTCACCTGGTCAGTATTTGTTTCTTATGGAAGGCTACTTGTTGATTTTGACAGGATTCTCTGCTTGAGGCTTTGAGCAATTTTGAATGTAGGGGTGTTGATTGGTCTCTCCATATATCTTTAGTTTCCTCAATTTTTTATATTTTCACTGATTTCTTAATTTCCTAGGATGATTGATGATTATAGAATGTCTTGATCTTATAAACACTTTCACTCTGCTCCCAATCATTTTTAGGCAAGTAGGGTCTTTAATTTGGACCACACAAATGAATGATTTAGGACATTAAGTGTCAGGGGAGAGTCAAATGTCTCATAAAGAAGAAAGAGACTTAAGACTAAGGAAGAGGGTGCCTGTAGGTTCTATAGACTGGCTTAGAAAATCTATATCCTAGGAAGGGGTCTTATTCTGTTTTAGCACACGAATCCATGCCACTAATATGCTTTACTTAAGAAGATCAAAATATTTCTCTTAGAATATTTATAATTTAAAGCCATATATATCCTGTAGTATTACTGGTCTAGTTCCAAGGTGACTCTAAATGTAAAAAAATCTGGCCAAAATTTCTCATTAGAATATTAGATTTACAGTTTTGGTAGAATCATTTTAGAATTGCTTTGATTATTTCAACATTCAGGGGAACATTGCAGTTTAAAAACATCTCATATGGAATCGAACCAATGGAGGCTATATCAGGATTCATGCACGTAATTTATGAAGAAAAAGATTACAACACTAATATTCCTCTCTTAGGAGACAATGACACTTACAGCCATACTAATTCAGAATATCAAGGTAGAAAAAGTTCAGAAGTAAGTGTTGACTTTTTAATTTTAACTTATTCAGTATTATTTTGGGACATGAACAATACTTTGAGAGTAAAATTTGGTGACTTGCAAATCTTAAAATTATTTTACTTTTTCATGAGGGCCCTGCGTGACTTTTAAAATGGATAGAGAATGAGATTGAATTCTTTGTTATGCTTATTTTTAGCAAAAACTTAGATATTTTGGAAACAGATATGTGAATATAGGATTGAAGAAACCAAAAACTTAATTTGGTTTCTTCAATCCTATATTCACATATAGGCATTTGGATAATTGCCTATATGTGAGCATTTGGATAATTAATGTAAATTATTCCTTTTCTTCAACTGCCTAATTATTTAGTTGAAAATATTATGTAATCTGGATTTATAAATTAAATCCG
>NW_011888789.1:12848844-12864504 GCF_000151845.1 Pteropus vampyrus
TAGAATGTCTTGATCTTATAAACACTTTCACTCTGCTCCCAATCATTTTTAGGCAAGTAGGGTCTTTAATTTGGACCACACAAATGAATGATTTAGGACATTAAGTGTCAGGGGAGAGTCAAATGTCTCATAAAGAAGAAAGAGACTTAAGACTAAGGAAGAGGGTGCCTGTAGGTTCTATAGACTGGCTTAGAAAATCTATATCCTAGGAAGGGGTCTTATTCTGTTTTAGCACACGAATCCATGCCACTAATATGCTTTACTTAAGAAGATCAAAATATTTCTCTTAGAATATTTATAATTTAAAGCCATATATATCCTGTAGTATTACTGGTCTAGTTCCAAGGTGACTCTAAATGTAAAAAAATCTGGCCAAAATTTCTCATTAGAATATTAGATTTACAGTTTTGGTAGAATCATTTTAGAATTGCTTTGATTATTTCAACATTCAGGGGAACATTGCAGTTTAAAAACATCTCATATGGAATCGAACCAATGGAGGCTATATCAGGATTCATGCACGTAATTTATGAAGAAAAAGATTACAACACTAATATTCCTCTCTTAGGAGACAATGACACTTACAGCCATACTAATTCAGAATATCAAGGTAGAAAAAGTTCAGAAGTAAGTGTTGACTTTTTAATTTTAACTTATTCAGTATTATTTTGGGACATGAACAATACTTTGAGAGTAAAATTTGGTGACTTGCAAATCTTAAAATTATTTTACTTTTTCATGAGGGCCCTGCGTGACTTTTAAAATGGATAGAGAATGAGATTGAATTCTTTGTTATGCTTATTTTTAGCAAAAACTTAGGTATTTTGGAAACAGATATGTGAATATAAGATTGAAGAAACCAAAAACTTAATTTGGTTTCTTCAATCCTATATTCACATATAGGCATTTGGATAATTGCCTATATGTGAGCATTTGGATAATTAATGTAAATTATTCCTTTTCTTCAACTGCCTAATTATTTAGTTGAAAATATTATGTAATCTGGATTTATAAATTAAATCCGTGCTTTATGAAAGTTCAGAAATGAATAATATCAGTGGTACATGTAAAGCAAAGTGATTAATTCTTCCTCTACAAACACCTATTAACTGCTATAAATAACATTCTTAGCTCTAGTGAATGCAATTGATCATAATTTTAGTAATATTTTTCTAAACGATATTTACCAAAAATAATTTTCTAATAATTGATAGCAGAAAATCCGCTCACATGGACGATTACCATGAAAATTATCACAAGGCTAAGAAAAGAAAAGCTTTGTGTTATAACCTTAATATTTCCAATTTCAGCTATTGCTATAATCAGAAGATACCTGGGTTCTCATATAGTTTGAAAATTCTTTTTAACCACAGGTACTTTTTGGACTGGAATTTTTTGAATAGTACCTAAATTTTGTATTTGAAAATAGCCTTGATATATAATCGGTAGCAAAATATCTCTCAGTTTATCTCTATACAATTCAATAGAAGGTAAATTTCTTTGAAATTCCTCAGTACTCATATTGTGTGTTTTTCAGAGAGCTGAATTTTTCAAGTTATTTCCTCGATACCTTGAAATATATATTGTTGTGGATAAAAATCTGGTAGGTCCCTTTTTATACATTATTATTTTAAAATGATTTAACATTTGTCTTTAACTTGATTTCAATGATGTAATAAAAATATAAAGCATTTAAAAATAAATGCAATTAATAAATTCATAAAATTGTGAAAAAACCATTCTGTTAATTCATTTATTTTGTATTTAGGATCTCTAGTTCTTTTTGTAAAGTAAAGCATCTTTTCATTTTCTAAAGCTTGTCATTTTTCCTTTTTGCAGAAGGACTGCATCCTCAATGAGTTTATAAATTAGAATTTTCCCAAACCCTCAACCCTGTATACAATAATAATATTTAACTACCTCAGCCTAATTGGAAAGTTGTCTACAAAACACATATGCCACTTCTTTCAAGCAAAGGAAGTTCTAAGTAAATTAAATGACAGAAAAACAAATGAACAAAATTCTTATACTGAGGATTCACAACTATACTTCGTATATTTTATGAGTTTAAGTTTTGAATAAACACAACATAGGTGGTTAGGAGATTCTAAGCTATGAGGCTTTTGTTAGGAGTTTCTAAACTATGAGACATTTGTCCCAGGTTGATAAGATCTGAGGGCACCTGATGGAAAGCAAATGGTATTTCTCCTTGGAGGAATACAGCTTCAAGCAGGATTGCCACAGATTAATATCAGCCATATGTGATCTCAAAATCATAAGAAAATTAGCCCTAGTGAACAAGGGTTAGCAAAACAAAAAAATAATAGATTTAGATCCATAAAATATTCATATATTAATACTTTAATATATAGGTTTTAAAACAAAAATATTTTCCCATAGGGAGTCTTTTGATTGCTGAAGAAGTAAATCAGGCAGGGAAGCGAAGCTAAATATTGGCAGAGGTAACAAAAATTGAAGTGTGTGGCTCACTAAAAAGTTGTTTTTTTTTTTATCGTAGCTAAGTTGAAGTAGTACAAAGTCAACAAATACTCTAAAATCATATTCCTATAAAATTACAGCGAAATCAGAAGTAGAAAAGTAGAATTTTAAGTATAATAAACAAAAAGAAGGCAATAAAGGGAAAGAAAAACATTAAACATTTGTTTCATAAATATGAATAAATTTAAAAGCTAGATTTAAGATTAATATTTCAACTCAAATATATAAGTAATTTTATTAGATGTAGAGAGATTAAGCACTGCAATTAGAAACCAAAGGCGAAGATTAAAAGCAAAACAAAGATTATCATGCAATGTAAACACATTCTGCTTACAATTGACATATCTAAAATATGGCACATCATAAAAATAAAAGACTATAAAAATTTTGTTTTTTTAAACACAAAAATTCTAAAACACTTATTTAGCTAAATTAATATCAGATCAAGTACACTTTTAAAATAAATATAATCTATGACTGCGTAGCAAACCTCTCCAAAATTTAGTACCAATAATTATTTATTTGGTTGGAAGCCCAGAGATCTTTTTGGATTTTTGTCTCGGACACTTTTAGTCTAATCTGGTAGCATTTTATTGACACAGCTATCTTAAAAATTTTGTGGACTTCATTTTCTTTTTACAGGATTACTTTTGAACATTTAACATTCTCACAGAGGAAATGTTCTTTGTTAAGATTTCAGAGGCATAGGAATACACTTCAAGAGGTATCTGCTAATTTTTTTTAAACAAAAAATACATTGCTGTGTGTTTACTGAGTGGCAGATGTAAGGATTGACTGGCGTTGGTGAAGCCTGGTAGGAAGTTTGCTGAGAAAGTGCCCCTACTGCTTTTTCTTGAAATAGCCCACTTATATGAAATTAGCTATTTGTCTAGTTGTTTTTTACTGAAGGAAAACAGAATTTACTATGATTCATAATAAATTAGATTTAGTAGTTGTAAGTACATGGTTTAGAGTCAGAGAGATCTAGGATTGTATCTGTATTTTGTTCATTAGAACGGTATAAATTTTTTTTATTACAGTAAAACACATAACATTATATTTACCATCTTAGCCATTTTTAAATGTATAGTTTAGTAGTGCTAAGTGTATTCACATTGTTGTGCAACTGATATCTAGAACATTTGTGTGTTGAAAACTTAAAACTATGCCCATTAAATACTGATTCTCCTTTCCTTTCTCCCCCAGTCCTTGGTCAATACCTTTCTTCTATATGTTTCTATGATTCTGACTACTTTAGATAACTTCATTTGAGTGTAATCATACAGTATTTGTCCTGTTGTGACTGGATTGTTTTGCTTAGCATAATGTCCTTAAGTTTCATTCATGTTGTAGTATGAGATAGATTTCCTTCTTTTTAGAGCTGCATAATACTCCATTGTATGTTTATACCACATTTTCTTTATCCATTCACTTGTGAGTGAACATTTGGGTTTTTTCACCTTTTGGCTATTGTGAATAATGCTGCAGGAAGCATAGATGTATAAATATATCTTTAAGATCTTGCTTTGAATTTTTTTAGATATGTATCCAGAAGCCAAATTGCTGAAACATATGGTAATTCTGTTTAACTTTTTCAGGAACTACCATTCTGTTTTCCATAATGGTTATACTATTTTACATTCACATCGAGAGTGCTCAGAGGTGCTAATTTCTCTTTACCCTTATCAACACTTGTTACTTTCTGATATTTTGGTATGGTCATCCTAATAGGTATGAGGTGATATCTCATTGTGGCTTTGATTTGCATTTCTTTTATGATTAGTGATGCTGAGCATCTTTTCCTATGCCTGTTGGCCATTTGTATATTTTATTTGGAGAATTGTCTATTTTAGTGCTTTGCTCATTTTAAAATCAGATTTTTGTTGTTGTGTCGTAGGAGTTCTTTACATATTCTAGATATTAAATCCTTATCAGATACATAATTTGCAAATACTTTCTTCCATTTTTTAGGTTGACATTGACTGTTTCCTATGACGCACAAAAGTTTTTAAGTTTAATGCTATTTGTCTATTTTTACTTTTGTTGCCTGTGCTTTTGGTGTCATATCTAAGAAGTCATTGCCAACCAATGTCCTGAAGCTTTTCCCATATGTTTTCTTCTATGAATTTTATAGATTTAGATCTCGTATTTAGGTCTTTAATCTTGGCACCCTTGTTAAAAAATCATTTAAACAAATATGCAAGGCTTTATTTCTGGGCTCTCTGTTCCGTTGGTCACAAAACTCAAAATTGTAGTGGAACCCATTAATGTATTTCTCTTGGCCTTTAACATAGAAAATAAATGTTAACATATAAAGATCAAATTATTTGTCAGCTTGCTTTACTAAAATTTATTCACCTTTGTACCTTATGAATGGATGCCACATACATTCAAATGTCTATAGATATCTTTAGAAAATGTATGCAAAGGTAATCATCTATAGATCACAAGGAAAACACCAAAAAATTTGTAAAAGTAAAAATGGCTAAACCAAAACTCTATTACAACATATTAAAACAATAAGGAATAAAAAAAGATAAGGCAAAAATAATAAAATGGAAAAATTAAATACTATTATAAGTAACTTTAGAAAGGTAGATAAAGAACTATAAACTAGAAATTAATGAATTCTATACAATATTTTTAAAATTTAAAGGATATTTATTAATTGGAGCAGGCTAGGTTGTGCCATGGTAAAAAATAACTCAAACATCTTAGTGGCTAAACAGTTTATATTTCATTCATGCAAAGTCAACTGTGGATCTTGATGACTCTCCAGGGCAGCTGTCTTCCATGTGTTGGCTCAGGACTCCAGAATGCTTAGATTTTTTGGCATTTCTATGTTGGTAGTTTTTTTTTTCCCAATTGTGAAGCTAATGAAATAACATATCAAAGAGACATGAGCTGCAGTAAGGAAATACTTTCTCTCAGAAGTGACTGACGATCACTTTTGCCCTAATCTTATTGACTAAAGTGAATCAACTGACCATGCCTATCTTTAGAAAGGAAGTGTTCCTGAACTAAAAGAGATCTGAATATTAGTAAATAGGAATAATTTCTACCACAGAGGATAGTACCAAAACTAAACACAGAGGAAATTAATATTCTTGAAAGAATTTGCTGTAAGAAAAGCAAGAATGAAAAATATATAAATAGAGCTTTCAATTTAAAGTTTTAAAACTATAAAATAAGAAATATACAGAGAACAGGCAATAATAAAAAGTGTAAGTTGATGATAAACAGAAACATTAAGATGTATAAGTAAATTCAAGAGCTGGTTGAAAAGAAAAATGGGCAGAAAGTATAATTAAGCAAAAACTTGTTATGGTATTAAAAAGGATTAAGATATAAATAATGGTCTTGGAGAAGGTTCATACAAAGAAGCACAAATTGATGAATTCTCCAAAGGAGATAAGAATTTAAATCAAATTATCACATTGTACATTTCCTGTTTACACAATGTTATATGTCAATGATATCTCAAAAGGCTGGGGGAAAAAAAGAATTTGAATGGATCAGTGGCCAGTGTCAGGTATAGATAGTTTACAGGAAAATTCTTAAAAATGTTTTTAGAAAGACACTTCAGAGGCTATTACAATTCTAGGACATAGGAAAAACATGAAATTAACAGTTTTAGGTAGTTATTTACTAAGCAACATTCATTTGCTCCATTATGAAAAAATCTGAACAACAGACCCTACTTTCTTAATGCTACAAACTTCTAAACAAAATTTTATATTAATTTTGATATTGTGTTAATAGAAAATAACATTTTGATCAAGGAATATAATAATTGTTTAACATTAAGTAATATTAATGAAATATGTTACATTGATAGGTCAAAAGACAAAAATCATCGTTTTGGTTTGCTTCAAAAGGCTTATAATAAATCGATACTATTTTTATAGAAGCTTTAATAAATAGGAAGATTTTTAAATTGGTGTTTCTCAACATGATCTAGAATACTCCCCTTAAATGGAACACCACTTGATGAAATATTTGAGGTTTTCCAATTAAAAATCAGGAGCAAAGTTCACATACCTGATGTACCTTTGGTATTTAATATTGTCCTGGAATTTTAAAGCAATTAGACATTGAAAGAGCTTATTGAAATTAAGAAAAAATTAGAACACAAGTTGCATTATGACATCAAAGGATGTATCTGAACACATTATCTAGAATCCCTTTAACAGCAAACCTCTCATTAAGGATAGAATATTAAAAAGAAAATGAATACTTAGCAAATAAACTTACAAAAATAAAAAATAGATCTTGTCTAACAGTGAACCTCTCATTAAGGATTATGCATATATTTTTTGGTTTGCAATTATATGTATTATTTTAGAATAAGTATTTTAAAATTCTACATTTAAAAAAGTTATGATTAAGTTTTAATAATAAATAATGACGCAAGTTGAATGCATTAAATATTGTTTAAAATTATGTTATTAAATATTTCTATTATATAAATTAATTTGTTTTATAAATCATTACTTATACATCATTATTCATTTCTTGAGTTACAATTGAAATGTAGTTCTATCTCTATTTTAGAATATTGTATATTGTACACATAAAGGATATGTGATATGTTAATGGCATCCACTGGTTTTTAAAAATAACTTATTTTTTTCAGTTTGATTACATGGGCTCTGATATAAAGGCTGTAACACAGAAGGTTATTCAGATAATTGGCTTTGTCAACACTGTAAGTTTAAAAAAACTATTTTGTTTATATATTTTATAAAAGTATATGTAGTATGTGTTGATGTTTTTAGTATTTGGTTATGCTGTTGAAGAGTTTCCATAATCAAAATATTGAATTATATGTCTTAAATGTATTTTTATAAAAGTAAAACATAATGTTTAAATTTATTTAAAAATTTTTATTTATCTTCTCCTTTTAGATGCTTACTCAGTTAAAACTGACTGTTGTCATATCTTCCATAGAAATCTGGTCAAATAAAAACAAAATTTCTACTATGGGAAATCCTAATCATATATTATTTAGATTTTTAGAATGGAAATTGAAACATATCTTCCGACCTTATCATGCTGCATACTTACTTGCGTGAGTATAGTAGTCTGTGTTTGTATAGCAGTAAAGAAATAATCCAAAATGGTTTAATATGTTAATTATGAAAAATAAGCATTTACTTAATATATACTGTATTCTTCAAATTTAGTAGACACGATTGGGATGGGGAAAAAATTGTAAGTTAAACTTCTTGTCCTCAAGAAGCTAATGTGAGGCAAGATTTAAAAACTTTTATCAACTGACATATTACTTGATAAAAATGAAGTTACATAAAAATATTGAAATAGCTAAAGGAGATTAGTTCCGAGTGATGCATTATAAGTTGCTTGGTTTATAAACATTTACTACTTATTATCTCTACATCTTATCTCTCAGGATTAATTCTTATGTTTTTTATTTTCTGATAACATGAGTATATTGAATTGTTACACTATCTAGAATCTAATGCACAAAAAAATCTGTTCATTTTTAGTGATTAAACGAATAAGGAAATCAAAGAAAATTGAATTTTCAGGGCTGTAAATGTAGAGGGAACCCAAATAAAAGCTATAACCATTAGTGCAGTTGAATTTTGCATAGCTGTTAGGCCTTATCCTCATTATGCTTCTGGATGTTTATCAAATAACCAAATTTAAAATTGTATATTAAATATTCTTAACATTATAGGTATGAGAAAAATGTACTTATAGCTTAATTCAGAGTAGCATGGTGCTTAGGACATTGTAATTGTTCAATAATGTTTGTTGGTATGAAAATTTTATCAACAATGATACCACTCTTAAATGAAATTACGAGGAAAGTTCTTATTTTTTTAGCTTCAAGAAACAACTTAGTTTTATAGGAGCCACATTTCCTGGAAAAATATGTAACAAGAATTATGCTGCAGGAGTAGCTCTGGTATGTAATTATTATCCAGTTTGCTTTCATTATTTTAATTTTTCAAAATTTCTTAAATATTTTAAAACATGAATAAATATATTACTTAATTTACTCATTCTTTAATAGTTTTTTACATTACTAATTTGAGCATAAAAATTAAACTATATAATTGCTTTAAAAATAGAACACATAAATTGAACTGATCATAATATATTATTTTTAAAAAACATATTTGGCCTTTGTGAAATGTAAAGTGGTATGCTTATATCACTATTATATATTCAATGCACTTTTAATGTTAATTATTTAGCTACTTTTCTCAAAATTAATAATTAGTATATATTCATATGTTTTTTTATTAAGAGACATTTATTACTTCTTTTTCTGTTTTAAGGTAACTATTTTATTTTTGCATCCAAATCTTCATTATATGTTTGGGAGGAGCCGATTTGTAGAAAGAAACAGTTATCAAATATTCATAATCTATTGTTTTCTGAGGAAAGTGAGAATGAGCCTGTATTACAGAGTTATAGTCCTTTTACCACAAGTTATATAAAAAATAGGAACGGGAACTAACTTGAGAGTGCTTCAGAAAAAGAAGTGTGCACTATTATTTTTGTATTGACCAGTTTGTGTGTTGGTTAACTTTTAGTAGCATCTACAATGAAGCAAATTACCATTGACAGATTAGACATATTTAAAATCAGTTCTGGTATGTACATGTTATAACATTATATAAGTTTAAAGTCTACAGTGTAATGATTTGATATATGTATGTATTGGAAGATGATTGCCATGATAAGATTAACCATCCATTCTCTCAAATAGTTACTATTTATGTGTGGGTGTCTGATAAGAACCTTTAAGATCTAGTCTCTTAGCAACTTTCAAATATATGATACAGGATTATTTATTATATTTACTATGCTGTACACTGTATTCCAGAAACTGGAAATTTATACCCTTTGACCACTTTCACTCATTCCTGCCCCACAGTCTTCAACCTTGGCAACCACCAATCTGTTCTCTGTTTCTGAATTTGGTTGTTTTAGATTCTACATATTAGTGAAATTATACAATATTTGTCTTTCTCTGTCTAATTTATTTTACTTAGCATAATGCCCTTGTTTCATCCATGTTGTTTGTGTGTTTGTGCATAAAATATGTATCTGTCTATCTATAAACATTATCTAGCTATCTATATAAATATAGATATAAATATAAATATATAAGTATAAATAGAGATAGAGATAGAGATACATATCTATCTATCTTTGCACATACATACGCATATATCACAATTTCTTTATCCATTCATCTATTGATGGACATTTAGGTTTTTTCCATATTTTGGCTATTGTGAATAATCTGCAATGAACATGGGTGCAAATATGTCTTTGAGATAGTGATTTCAATTTTTTCAAATATATACCAAGAAGTGGAATTGCTGATTTATATGATGGTTCTATTTTTAATTTTTTCAGGAAACACCAAACTGTTTTCTTTTTTTAATTTTTAAATTTCTTGGGGGTGACAGTGGTTAATAAAATTACATAGGTTTCAAGTATACAATTCAATAATGCATCATCTGTACATTGCATTGGGTGTTCACCACCCAAAGTCAAATCTCCTTCCATCACCATACATTAGACCTCCTTTACCCTTATTTAACTCCTCCCTCTTTCCTTCTACTAACCATTAAACTGTTGTCAGTGTATATGAGTTTTTGTTCATTTGTCTTGTTCATTTGTTGCTTTCAATTTTATTTCCCCAAAATGAGTGAAATCATATGGTTTTCAACTTTTTCTGTCTGGCTTATTTTGCTTAGAATGATAATCTCGAGATCCATCCATGTCGTTGCAAATAGCAGTATTTCATCTTTTCTTAATGGCTGAGTAATATTCCACTGTATGTATGTACCACATCTTCTTTATCCACTCATCTATTGAAGGATACTTCAGTTGTTTCCATGTGATGATCACTATTAATAATGCATAGTGCTAAGACATCAGGGTGCACATATCTATTTTGTGGGTAAATGTTTGCAACTTTTTTGGATAAAGACCCAGAAACAGGATTGCTGGATCATATGGTAATTCTATTCTTAATTTTTTGAGGAACCTCCATACTATTTTCCGTATGGCTCTACCAATCTTGTTTCTAGAGTAAGGCCTGTAATTATATAAGCTTCTCACTTATTACCACATTTGCTGTATCCAAAAAGTTTTTGTTGTGTTGTATTTTCATTTTCATTTGTTTCTAATTATCTCTTGATCTCTCTTTTTATTTTTCCTTTGATTGAGTCATTCTTTAGTAGAATGTTGTTAAATCTCTACATAAGTGTGGTTTTTCCTGCTTTCTTTTTGCAGTTGATGTCCAGTTTAAAAACATTTTGGTTGGAGAATATACTTGCTTTGATTTTAGTCTTCTTAAATTTGCTGAGGCTAGTTTTGGTCCCCACATATGGTCTCTCCTTGAGAATGCTTTATGCACGTAGAAAAGAATGTAAATCTGGTATTCTGGGATGAAAGGCTTTGTAAATGCCGATTATGTACAGTTGGTCTCATGTGTCATTTGAAGTTGATATTTTCTTTTTGATTTTCTGTTTGGATGATCTATCCATAGCTGACAGTATTGTATTTTAGTCCCCTTCTATAATTATGTTTTTGTCAGTTTCTCCCTTTAGTTCCGTTAGTAGTTGCTTTATATATTTTGGTGCTCCCTGATTGGGTACATATATGTTAATAAGTATTATGTCTTCTTGATGTATTGTCACCTTTATTATTATGAAGTGTCCATCATTGTCTCTTGTTATCTTTTTTATTTTGAAATCTATTTCGTTAGATATAAGTATGGCTACACCCTCTTTACTCTGGATGCCATTTACTTGGAGTATCGTTTTCCACCCCTTCACTTTAAGTCTATATTTGTCCTTGGAGCTGAGATGTGTCTCCTGAAGGCAGCATATGGCTGGGTTTTGTTTTTTGATCCAAGCTGCTACTCTGTGCCTTTTGTTGTTGTTGAGTTCAGTGCATTTACATTAGGATGGTTATTAATGTATGAGGATTTCCTATAGCCATTTTATCTTTTGTTTTCTGATAGCTCAGTGTCTCCATTGTTTCTTTGCCCTTGTGTTTATTTCTATTATTTTAGTTTGGTGGTGGTCTATGATTTTTCCTCTTTTTTTATATGTCTCAGTTCTTATTTTGTTGTTGTTGTTGTGTACATTTACCATTAAGTTTATGTAAAAGAAAGTTTCAAATGTGCAGTAGTTTTTTTCTTGTAATGCAGCTTATCTTCATTCTCCTTTGCAATTAATGCAAGGTTTAGGTGTATTTTACCCTATGCTGAATAACGGTTGCTCATAGTTTTGTCTTACTCATAGTTTTGTATCCTTTTGTTCTTTTATTCTGGTAAAATAACTTCCTTCAGTATTTCCTGTAATTCAGGTCTTGTGGTGGAAAGTTTCCTCAGCTTCTGAATGTCTGCAAAAGTCTTTATTTCTCCTTCGTATCTAAGAGAGACTTTGCTGGATTTATCATTTTTGGCTGATAATTTCTCTCTTTCAATAGTTTGAATATTTGATTCCATTCTCTCCTAGCTTGTAGGGTTTCTGTTTAGAAATTCTGATGACAAACTAATAGTATTTCCTTTATAGATTACCTTCTTCTTTTCCCTGGCTGTCTTGAGAAGTCTTTTTTTTTTATTAAAAATTTTGGGGTAAAATTGGTTAATAAAATCCAATAGGTTTCAAGTATACTAATCAATAATATGTCATTAATATATCGTGTTGTGTGTTCACCACCCAAAGTTAAACTTCTTTTTGTTTCTCGCTTCTTCCATCTGCATCATTACTAGATTTCTGTCTTTGATATCACTAATTCTTTCCTCCATCTGGTCATCTGTATTTCTTAAGCTTGCTACTTCATTCTTCATCTTTTTAATGAGTTCATCTCCAGAGGTTCTATTTGGTTCTTTTTTAGAGTTTCAGCCTCATTGATAGAGTATTCCTGTTGTATCTTGATTTTGTTCCTAAGTTCTTGGAACTGTGGATCAGATTTTTTTTTGCATCTCCTTTTTTCGGAAGTGCAGTTATAAATTCTCTACCATTTAAATTGCACATTTCTATATTTATAAGTTTATTTTCTGAAGATTTTTATTTTCTTTCTGAGCTTCCCTGTCACCTTGGTTGTTTAATGGACTATTCATTGCCTAGGCATTAATGGAAATGTATTCTACTTTAAAAAAATTATTTATTTATTTAATTTCATTCTCTGATGTGATTCTTTTATTTCTGTTTTTATTTTTTAAAGAAAATTTATTATATAGTTATTTCTCTTTAGCAGGTTGACAAGAAGAGGTTTTTCTTTTGATTTCCAGTAGGTGGTGTCCAAGCCTCTTGGATCTCTGCTTTGTGGCTAAAAATGCCCTTTATTCTCTGGGGCCGTGTGTGTTACTAGGTCGCGTTGGTTCCAGGGCTTTACCCTTGTGAGAGAATGTAAAGGGTAATGGGGGTTTGAGCCTCTGAAAAGGCTCTGAAGTCCCGGGATTGCCCCAAAAGTCAGATGCAATGCTTTGCTGTTTCCTTCTGAATCAGTCTGAGTAGAGGTGGGGTGAATTGCGAGAGGCCAGCGGTGTCTGTTGCTGTTTTCCTTCTGGTAATACTGGCCCTCGAGCTTCAGCTGCCTTGCTTTTATATCTCTACCCCTGTCACCCAGATCGGCTGCAGTTTGTGTTTCAGTTCTGGTTGTTGCAGATTCCGCTGGGGCTTGGTGCTAGCTCTGGGATGGTACGGGGTAGGAGAGGGCGTGCTTTGGGCCTGTAGGTAGAGGCGTCCAGGCTCTGTGACTCAGCTTTCTGCCTGGCAATGGTGGTTGCTAAAACACAGCTGTTGTCCTTCTGCATTAGATCTCTGTCCCGCTGTCTCCCTTGATGCCTGGGCTCCACTGTGTTGAATATGCTGATCACTCGGGCAGGACAATTTGGAGCTTCTGAGGGTTAAAAAATTATCATGTAATCCCCCCATCCCTCTTGTCCTGCAGGGAGCTCCAGGCTGCAATCTGCAGCACCTGTTTCCTTTTCTCCTCCTTGCTCACATCATTCACCCACTTTCAGATGCTCTGATATGCAGAAATATTAGATGCACTTGTGTGCAGGTTGAGCGTTATCTATTGGATTATAGGTGTTCAGCTTGATTTAACTTCAAGGGAAGGGATCATGGGAAATCCCTCACACTACTTGCTTGAGACATCACTCTTTAAAAATTTGAGAATTCTTTCTCAGTCGTTAATTTTTGACAATTTTCATAGAATGTTCCTTGGAGAAGGCCTTTTTGGATTGAGATGAATGGGTGTTCTGTGTACTTCTTGGATTTGAGGATCTAGGTCTTTTCATAGGTTGGGAAGTTCTCATTTGTTTGAATAGGTTCTCTGTTCTCTTCTCCCTCTCTCCTTCTGATATTCCCACTATTCTTTTATTGCTCTTTCTGATGGAGTCAGATAGTCCTCGTAGAGTTCTTTTTCTTTTCCATTTTTTTTTTTTTTTACTCTCAAGTCTCTCTCTCTGCTTCCATCTGTTTCATTTCCAGATTTCTATCTTTGATATCACTAATTATTTACTCCTTCTGGTCAGCTCTATTTCCTAAGATTGCTAGTTCATTCTTCATCTGTTTTATTAAGTTCTTCAGCTCCAGAATTTCTCTTTGGTTCTTTTTTAAAGTTTCAGTCTTTTTGGAAAACATTTTGTTTGTTTGTTGATTTTATTTCTGAGTTTGTTAAACTGCCCATTGAGTTTTCTTGCATTTCGTTGAGTTTTTTCAGAACTGCATTCTTGAATTCTCTGTCATTTTTATCACATATTTCCATGTCATAAGTTTATTTTCTGAAGATTTTTCATATTCTTTCTGAATTGTCTTATTGCCTTTGTTGTTTATAGTATTGGTGAATTATTTCTCTAAGCCTGTATGAGAATGAACTCTTTTTTTTTTTTAAATGATAACTCTTTACCACATTGATAAGAAGAGGTGTTCCTTTTGTTTTCCAGTAGGTGGCACTGGAGTGCCAGTGTTTTATTTTCTCTTGCACAGCTTCTGTTTTAGATCTCTGCTGGGCAGTGTAAAATACCTTGTATTCCCTGGAAAGGTGGGCCTCCTTTGTGTGACTGAGTCATCTTTGTCTCAAGGCACCAACTCTGTGGGTGAATGTGGTGGGTGGTGGGGTTCTGAGCTGTGAAATCTTGGTGCTGCCCCAGCAGCCAGATGCAGTGCTGTGCTGCCTGAAGTGTCCCAGGTGCCCCTACTGGGATCAGGCATGATGGTGAGGGCAGGGTGGGCTGGGAGAGGCTGCTCATGAGTTTGTGACTTTTTTCTCCTCCCAGTAATGGCGAATGCCTGACCTCAGCTGCCTCACCTCTGTATCTCCACCCCTATCACTTAGATTAGCTGCAATGTTTGTTTGCCACTCTGGAACTGTCTCTCCAGTTCTCAGGGCTATAGATATTTTGCTTTGTAACTTGACACTCACTGCTACAGTTTCTTTGGTGCCTCCTGCTGGCTCTGGGAGGGTGTGGGGAGGTACAAACTCTGGGAGAGTAGAGGAGAATGCTAGGCTCTGTGGCTTTGTTTTCTTCCTGGCAATGGCAGCTGCTAGGACACAGCTGTCATAATTCTGTATGTGGTCTCTACCCCAATCACTGGGTTCGGCTATATTACATGCTGATCACTGGGGCAGGAATGCTCAGACTACAGAGAGTGCACCTGCAGCCTCACTCCTCCCCTCTCCCAAGACCCACTGTGAGTTCTGGGCTGAGTCTGTGGCACTCTCCTCCCTGTTCATTCTGATTTGCCTACCTTCGGATGTTTTGATGTGCATATCTCTCAGATGTGTTTGTGTGTTGGGCAGGAAATCCTTTGTTGAATTATAGCTCTTTAACTTGTTGTAACTTCAAGGGGAGAGATAAGGGGGACCTCTTATGCTGTCATGCTTCTGATGTCCAATTGCACATTTTATATGATTCCATTTTCTCCTCTCTCTTTGAATGCCAATTATATTTTTTAAGATTTTAAGCCAGTTGCCCTAGAATTTACAATATATATTTATAATTGATTTAGTTATAATCTAATTTGATATAGACTAAACTAACTGAACTAATATAGAAGAAACTAATCTAGTTTGAAAGTTTTTTTAAGGTTACCTGGGATTTGTTCACATCCGGATGGAAAGACATCCGGACATGGAAATGACTGC
>NW_011888789.1:12865030-12895740 GCF_000151845.1 Pteropus vampyrus
TCAACGTGGCAGTCAGATCAGGTGGTTTATATTGTTGGAGAAAGTATATGTAACGATTCGAGGTATTTGTATGTAACCAAGGGGAAGAGGTGGTTGTGGTAGAAAACTGGAGAGGGTATGAGGAGAGGCATTGGTGAGTGAGTGGTCCTCTCCCCAGGGGTTCAGGATGTTCACTGATATGAGGCAGGCGACTTCTAAGGAAAGCAGTAACCTCCATCAGCTTTTAGAATGGCACAGATAGTAGTAACCTTGACCAAATTTTCCTTCAGACGTGAAATGTAGGGTCATATGTTTGACAAAGAATAAAATGTATACCAGTATCATGTGCTACACAGACAATAAGCTCAGGAAACAATAGAGTTCTTAATAGCAAAGGAAGAAAACCAATAAATTTCCCGTGTTCAATTGTACCTTAGGAGAGGCAGTCCATGAGCATGCCTAGCTGGGGTGGAGATCTTAGTGTCTGAGGTGAAGTTGTCTCCATTGCAGGACGCAAAGTCATTTCCAAAAGAGAAGTCTTAGGTTGGAGTGATGTCATCTGAGGTAATGTCGTTTTAGCAGTGAGATCCTGGACCGGGGCAATATTTGCGAAGTAGAGCTAGGGTATCCTTTTCAAGTTGATACCCACTTGAGTTAATGTAGGTCTTGTTTTTGTGGCTCTGTGGTATTATAATGATGCTGAGGCACTTGTGTAATTTGAATTATTGGGCCTGGACCTTGGAATCTTGACTTATAAATACCTTTTAACTCAAGGGGCTTATGGGTGCACAGCTAAAAAAGTGATGTTGGCATCTTTGCCAGAGCCTGACTGGCACGGTTAAAGTTCAAATTAAGCATGGCTGGATCTAAAAGTGTCCAACAGTCTAATGTTTTGCCATATTAGGTGATGAGAAAGCTTCTGTTGTAAATAGGTTTTAAATCATATGACCTGATTTACGTGTATATTGTTAATAGGGTGTCAGGTTGTTTGCTATTTAAAATATCTGTGCCTGAGGTTGGGGCTCTACAATTAAGCTATAGGCAGTTACTATGGGCCCTTTGCCTCAGTTGATGGTTTGGTTAGTGACATGCAAGTGGGTGAGGTCTTTGGATTGCAGGATTTGTATCAGCCAAACTCAGTGGTATGTGAGCCCTAGCATTTGCCATGTTTGGTTGAAATCGTGGCTTACTTGGAAAATTTGGGGCTCCAGATTGCAAACCAATGAAAACACCCAGACTAATAGTGATCAACAGCCAATGAGATAATGTGCAGCTGCATCTGACAGTTTGTGTGTGTGTGTGTGTGTGTGCGCGCGCGTATGTGTGTGTGTGTGTGTACTTGTGGTGGGACCCCCAAATGTGTCCCATACCAGATTAGCAAATGACTGGACTGTGAGGAAATCTATGGTTAATTGATCTCAGGGGAGTATACACCCTGGACAGGCCTCCAGCTCTTACGGGGATGGGACAAGATAAAAAAATTATAAAGATAGGGGAGACATAATTAAAGATCCTCATATATAATGAATCTTTGTATACATGAAGACAAGACATAGCTCCTTTAAATATAGGAAAAGATAACCGAGAAAGATTTTAGAAGTTGGCATGAGGTGCAAGTCATCCAAGGCTCCTGGAATTAAGAGAGATTAAGACCTCGGACAATATGGACACCCATTTAGGGGTCTATTTGCTAGACTCGAATTTGAAAAGGAATTGTTTGAGGAGACCATTATATCTCTCAACTAAACCAGCTATCTGGGACCCATCAAAGACATGAAAGTTATATTGAATGCCTCTTTCAAGAGACCAGCATTGTGTCTCCTGAGAAGTGAAATGTGTTCCTTGGTTATTGTTAATGATGTGTGTAACTCTGAAGGAGATAAGGAGTGTCCTGGAAAATTCTCATATTTTGTCCTAAGAACTTTTGATCAAAAGCTAGGATGAAAGAAGGAGAGATTACTTGGGACCAAGAAGTCTTCCAATAAATGAAATTACTATTTTTCCTCTGAAGGTGGACTGAAATGTCCAGTACATCAATTGATTATTGTTTTCTACCTGTTAGTGGCTATAGTTGAACAATAAGCAACCCTGGGCAATATGTGGGATAGAAAATTTAGAAACATCTTCATTTATCATGGACATCTTTTCCTCTAAACTGTTCTTTACTTGCCACTCCTTCACAATGCTGTCTTGTTCCTTGTCCATCAGGAACCAACTACATTTTTTTTAAAAAAGATTATTTTTAGAGCAGTTTTAGGTTCATAGCTAAACTGAGGGGAAGATGCATAGATTACTCATATACACCTTAACCCCACACATGTATAGACTTCTTCATCAACGTCAATCACCATGATGGGGGGTGTGTGTGTGTGTGTGTGTGTGTGTGTGTGTGTGTGTGTGTGTGTATTTTTTTTACCAAAGATGAACCTACATTGACCTATCAGAATCACCCAAAGTCCATAGTTTACCTTAGGGTTCAATCTTGGTGTACATTCTATGGATTTGGACAAATCATATATATATTTATATATATATATATTTATATCTCCGTCATTATGGTATCATATAGAGCATTTTCACTGTACTCAAAATCCTTTGTGCTCTGCTTATTAATTTCTCCCTTCCCCACTTTTAATCATAAATCTTTTCATTGTCTTCATAATTATGTTTTATCCAGAATGTCATATAGTTGGAATCATATATTATATAGCCTTTTCATATTGGCTTCTTTTATGTAGTAGTATGCATTTAAGGTTTCTCCATTTCTTTTCATTACTTGATAGCTCATTTGTTTTTAGTGCTGAATAATACTCTGTTGGCCGAAATGTGCCACAGTTTATGTATACGTTCACCTACTGAAGGACATCATGGTTGTTTGCAAGTTTTGGCAATTATGAATAAAGCTGCTGTAAACATCTATGTGCAGAAATTGGAAGTGATCCAAGGGAGAACAATACCTACTGGAGTGTATTAGTTATCTATTGCTATATAACTGATTATACTAAAACTTAGCAGATGAAAACAACAGAGTTCTGTGGGATAGGAATCTAGGAGCAGCTTACTGGGTGAAATCAAGGTGTCAGCTAGGGCTGTAGTTATCTCATGGTTCAACAGAGGGTATTTGCTTCCAAGCTCAGTGATGTGGCTCTTGGAAGACCTCAGAAAATATTTTTCCAAGCTCACTCATGTGGGCCTCTCCATAGGCCTACTTCATGATGTAATAGCTGGCTGGTTTCCCCCAGAGTAAGGAGAGTGAGACTTAGAATCCAAGGAGTTAGTCTTTTTATAACTTACCTTGGAAATGATGACCCATCACTTCCACTCTTTTAGTTAACTAGAAGCATGTCAATAAGTCCAGCTTACATGCAATAGAGTCAGAACACACAAGGGTGTAAATAGCAGGAGGCAGAGATCATTAGGACCCATTTGACCCATTTTAGAGGCTGCCTTATACAAAGAAAATGTAGAATTGGTTATTAAAAGATTAGAGGCATTTTGTTTAAAGTATCAAATAAGCAACACAATGTGGGGTTTAAGACATATTTGCTAAGATAACTGGTATTGTCATTAAGTAATAGTATTTTGTAATTAAACTCTGGTATTTACTTATCCATGTTTTATAAATCTATCATTCAAATGCCTATATAACTCTACTACAATTGCATCTATATAGATATCTTGGATGCATTAATAAGATTAAAAATGAGTTTTATATACTAATTTTTGATTATAGTAACTATTGGTTGTTAAAAATAACTGAATAGGACTCTCAGCTAAATCTTTTTCTTTTATTTTCCTTATATTTAGTATCCAGAAGGTTCATCTTTGGAGTCATTTACTGTCAGTATCGTGCAGTTGCTTGGTCTTAATGTGGGATTGAGTTTTGATAACTCTGACACCTGCTATTGTTCAGGAGATGTTTGCATAATGTCACCAAAAGCAGTGTAAGATAATTTTCTTTATGAAATATGCATATTTGTTAAATTTTGTTTGTTTGTTTGTTTGTTTAGGAACTTTTACACTTATAGAAATAATTGACAATTATAGAACACTCTATCCAACAACTGCAGAATACACATTCTTTTCAAGTGCAAATGGAACACACACCAAAAATAGGTCCAAAACTTCCCAGGACTTTCCAGGCCTGGGGAAAAAGTCTCTTTCTCCTCTCTACCTTCCAGTCCGGCTTGTATTTTCTTTTTCTGTCTTGATAGAAAGCACCCACTAGTGATCAGCCAGATGAATTATATATTTTCAGTGATTCTGCATAAAGTTTATTGCTTTGATATATGCATTTAAAACTGGCATTGTACAATATAGCGACAAACAGTACAATTCAAGTTAATAATTAATTACAAAATTTTTTATTTAGAAAGTCATTAAATTGCAAATAAATAACACCATGACCCATTGAGAGACTGCCAAAGAGAAAGAAGCTTTTAATTTTAGCACCATTAATAATACTTTTGCCTTGTTTTTAAACAAGGGGCCCTGCATTTCCATTCTGCATTGGTTCCTACAAGTTGTGTAGCCAATCCTGGTTGTTTCACATTATCACCAAGACTTGATGTGCTTAGTATGTTTAACTTGAATCATTACAGTGGGTATGTAATATTATCTCATATTGGTTTTAATTTGCATTTCCCTAGGAGCTAATAAAGTTGAACAGATTTTCATTCTTGATAGCTTTGTATGTCTTCTTTGCCGAAGGGCATATTCAAATATTTCGTCCAATTTTTAAAAATAAAAACTAAGATTTTTATGTATTGAGTTGTAGGAATGGTTTATATAGTCTGGCTATGAGTCATGATTTTCTTCTTATAGTGCATTTTTTAAGAAAATGTTTTTAATTTTGATGAAGCATACTTTATAAATTTTTTTCATGCATCATGTTTTTATAGCTCTAATATTCAGTTTTATGATATATTTTGAGTTAATTATTGTGTATTTGTTTCAGTTCATTTTTATTTTTGCCATATGGCTTTCCAGTTATTCCAGTACCACCTGTTGAAAAGACCATCCTTTCCCTCCCTTAATTGCCTTGGCAACTTTGTCAAAAATCAATTGACCACAAATGTGTGGAATTTTTATCGGAATTTCAATTTTATATCAATAATCTGTATGTCTACCCTTATGCAAAAACATACTGTCTTTATTACTGTAGCTTTATATTGAATTCTGAAATCAGGTGGTGCAAGTCCCCAAGTTTTTCCACCCTTTGCATTTTCATATACATTTTATTACCAGCTTTCTAATTTTATGAAAACTCCTGTTGAGATTTTGAAAAGTATTGCATTGTTTAATTGTGTAGTTCAATTTTGGGAGAATCTCTATCTTAACAATAATAGAGTCTTTCGATCCTTAAATATGGTATATGTCTTCATTAAGTAGATCTTCTTTAATTTTTCTCAGCAATGTAATTGTATTTTAGTTTACAGGTCTTGTACTTGTTTTGTTGAATTTATCCTTAAGTATTTTTTTTTTTTGCTATCATGACCATAATTGTTTTCTTAATATGATTTACAAATTCTTCATTACTAGAACATAGAAATATAATTGATTTTTGTATATCGACTTTGGGTGCTTCTAATGTGTGAAATACATCAGAAGTTCCAGGAGATTTTATGTGTTGATTCTGTAATATTTTCTATAAACAAGAATATGAACATGAATAAACATGAATGAGAACAGTTTTATTCTTTCCTTTCTAGCTGTTTGCCTGTAATCCCTTTTTCTTGCTTAATTAAACTTGAAATAATTTCAGTCTAATGTAAATTGATGTGGTGACAGTGGATATCCTTGCCTTGTTTCCAACCCTAAGAGAAAAGCATTCAATTTTCATAAGTATTATGTTAGCTATAGTTTTTTTAAAAGTAAATGTCTTCTTTTCTAAAATAGTATCTTTCATTCCCTTGTACATTATGTTGTTTTATTTTTCTTCTTCATCATTCCAATAACTATCAGACTTATTCTACATATTTACTTCCTGAGCTTCATACTTTTTGTCCCTAGGAGGTTCTACTTTTTACTGCTTAATAGTTGCCTAGAAGAGTGCTCAGTAAATATGTTGGAAATAATGACCTAGTCAGCTCAGTATATTTTTCTCATTATTTAATTTTATCTCCTGATTACCAAATTTTTGTTAAAACAGAAAGTAGGTAACTAAATTTATTTATTTATTTATTCTTCCTTTTGATAGTTTCTTAGAAGAATTTTGAGTATTTTATTTATATACTTTATTAAAAATCAACTTTATAGATGTGTGATTTGCCCACAGTAAATTTCACATAGTTTAAGTGTATGAGTTATGACTTTTGACAAATATATGTAAATCTTTGAACCACAGTGCCAATCAAGGTATGCAACTTTTTCATCTCTGTAGAAAGTTCCTTTGTGACACTTGGCTGTCCATCTTCCACCCTTAATGCAGGCAACACTGACTTGATTTCTATCACTACAATTAGTTTACCTTGCTCTAGAATTTTATGTAAATTTACTATGTACTCTATTTTGAATGTTCACTCTATAAGACTGTGATTTCTATGAATTAATTAAACATTTTTCTTTAATTACTTGAATATATTATAGTGGCCCTTTTTAAGTACTTGTGTGCCAAATCTACTACCTGGGCCATCTCCGTGTTGATTTCTATTCACTACTTTTTAAAAATATTTTTTATTTAAGTATATAAGTATAGTTAATATACAGTCTTATGTTGGTTATATTGTCTCAGATGTACAATTAGTGATTCAACATTTTTATAATGTGATCACCCCACTAATTCTGGTAATCATATGCCACCTTGCAAACTTATCACAATTTATTGACTATATTCTTCTTCCTCTCTTTATCCATCTTCTAACCCCATTCTTTCTGGTAATCATCATTTTGGTATCTGTTTCTATGAATATGTTTTTGTTTTATTTTGTTTTTAGATTCCATGTATAAGTGAAATAGTTGACATTTGTCTTTCTCTGTCTGAGCTATTCTACTCAGCACAGTACCCTCTAGGTCTATCCATGTTGTTGAAGATGGTAAGATTTTGTTCTTTTTTATGGCTAAGTAATATTCCATTGTATATATGTACCACCTCTTCTTTATCTAGTCATCCATTGATGGACAGCATGGTTGATTCCATATCTTGGCTATTGTAAATAATGCT
This sequence comes from Pteropus vampyrus, assembly GCF_000151845.1. NCBI lineage: Eukaryota > Metazoa > Chordata > Mammalia > Chiroptera > Pteropodidae > Pteropus > Pteropus vampyrus. Next base: position 12,872,172 of record NW_011888789.1, read on the forward strand.
GCAATGAATATATGGATGCATATGTCTCTTCGAAATAGTGTTTTGGGTTTCTGTTGATAAATACTCAGAAGTGGGATTACTGGATCTGTCTTTGTGTTTTGTTATAGTCTTTTATTTAATTTACTTATTAAAATTAAGTTCATTGGGGCAACATTGGTTAATAAAATTATATTCATTTCAAGTATACAGTTCAATAATACATCATCTGTATATTGCATTGTGTGTTCACCACCCAAAGTTAAATTTCCTTTGGGCACCATATATTTGACCCCATTTACCATTATCTACCTCCACCTTTCTTCCTTTCCCTCTGATAACCACTAAACTTTTGTCTGTGTCCATGAGTCTCTGTTTGTCTTGTTTGTTGCTTTCAGTTTCATATCTCACACATGAGTGAAATCTTATAGTTCTCAACTTTTTCAGACTTACTTTGCTTAGCATGATAATCTCAAGACCCATCCATGTTGTCACAAATGGCAGTATTTCATCTTTTCTTATGGCTGAGTAATATTCCATTGTATATATGTTCCACATTTTATTTATTCAGCCATCTGTTGTAGGACACTTTAGTTTCTATGTCTGGCCACGATGATGAATGCTGCTATGAACACTGGGGTGCACATACCTCTGTGAATAAATGTTTTCAAGTTTTTAGGATAAATACCCAGAAGAAAGATTGCTGGGTCATATGGTAAATCTACCTTTAATTTTTGAAGAACCTCCATACCGTTTTCCATAGTGGCTATACCAGTTTACATTCCTACCAACAGTGTATGAAGGTTTCTTTTTTCTCAAAACCTCTCAACACTTGTTATTAGTTGTTCTGTTGATGATAACTGTTCTAATAGGTGTGAGGAGGTATCCATTGTGGTTTTGATTTGCATTTCTCTAATAGCTACTGACATTGAGCAACTTTCCATATGTCTGTTGGCCATGTGTATGTCTTCTTGGGAGAAGTATCTGTTCAGATCCTCTGCCCATTTCTTAATTGAATTGTTTGTTTTTGTTGTTATTGAGTCATAGGAGTTCTTTATATATTTTGGGTATTAGCTCATTTTCATTTGCAAATATATTCTCTTATTCTGTTGGTTGCCTCTTTGCCTTGTTGATGGTTTCTTTTGCTGTGCAGAAGTTTTTAGTTTGATACAGTCACATTTATTTATTTTTGCTTTTACTTCCCTTGTCTTTGAGGTCAAATTCATAAAATTCTCTCTAAATCCAAGGTCCATGTGTTTAGTATCTATGTTTTCTTCTATTCGATTTACTGTTTCAGGTCTTATATTTAAGACTTCGATTCATTTTCAGTTAATTTGGGTATATGGTGATAGAAGTCTAATTTCATTCTTTTGCATGTGGCTTTCCAATTTTCCCAGGACCATTTATTGAAGAGGCTTTCCTTTCTCCATTTTGTGGTTTTTGGCTCTTTTGTTGCCCCATTTATATGAAAGTTTAATTCTGGATTCTTGATTCTGTTACACTGGTCTGTGTGTCTGTTTTTCTGCCAATAACATATTGTTTTTATTATTGTCACTTTGGGGTATAATTTGAAGTCAGGCAGTGTGATACCTCCAGCCTTGTTCTTTTTTCTCAGGATTGTTTTGGCTATTTGGGTTTTTTGTGGTTTCATATAAATCTAATTATTTTTTGTTCTGATTCTTTAAAACATGCCTTTGGCATATTTATGAGGATTGCATTAAATCAATATATTGCTTTGGGTAATATAGCCATTTTAAGTTGATTCTTCCAATATATGAAAATGGAATATCGTTCCATTTCTTTGTGTCTTCAGTTTCTTTAAAAACTGTCATGAAGTTTTCAGTGTATAGGTCCTTCACATCCTTTGTTAAGTTTGCTCCTAGGATTATCTTCTTTTTATTGGTAGGGTAAAATGATTTTTTAAAATTTCTTTTTCCAAAATTTCATTGTTAGCGCTCTAGTTAGGACTTCCAATGCTATCTTGAATAAAAGTGGTGAGAACAGGCATCCTTGTCTTGTTCCTGACGCTAGAGGGAAGGTTTTTAGTTTTCACCATTAAGTATATTATTGGCTGAATGTTTGTCATATATGGCCTTTATTATGTTAAGGTACTTTCCTTCTATATCCATTTTATCAAGTGTTTTAATTATAATGGATGCTGTATCTTGTCAAAGGCCTTTTCTGGATCTATAATATGATCATATGATTTTTATTTTTTATTTATTAATGTGAGATATCATATTGATCAAATTGCTTCCATTGAACCATCCTTGTGCCCCTGGAATGAACCACCATTTGATCATGATGTATAATTTTTTAATGTATTTTGCATTCCATTTGCTAATATTTTGTTTAGAATTTCTGCATCTGTATTTATCAGAGATATTGATCGAGAGAGAGAGAGAAAAAGAAGAGTGAGAGTGTGTGTGTGTGTGTGAGAGAGAGAGAGAGAGAGAGAGAGAGAGAGAGAAAGAGGAGAGAGAGATCCTTACTTGGTTTTGGTATCAGGATAATGTTGACCTCATAAAATGAGTTATGTATTTTATTCAATTTTTTGGAAAAGTTTGAGGAGAACAGGTATTAAATCATCTTTGAATGTTTGGTATAATTTACTAGTGAAGCCATCTGGTTCCTGGACTTTTACTTTTGGGTAAGTTTTCGATCACTGTTTCAATTTTCTTACTGTTGATAGGTTTATTTCAATTTTCTAGTTCTTCATGATTCAGTCTAGGAATGTTGTGTGTTTAATAGAACTTTTCCATTTCTTATAGGTTATTAAATTAGGTGGCATGTAATCTTTCATAGTATATGATCTTTTATATTTCGGTGGTATCCGTCATAACTTCTCTTTCATTTCTGATTTCGTTTATTTGTGTCATTTCTCTTTTTTTCCTTAGTGAGTTAAGCCAGGGGTTTGTCAATTTTCTTAACTTTTTTATAGAACCAGCTCTTTGTTGAATTAATTTTTTCTATTGTCCTCAATTTCATTTAATTCTGCTCTAATTTTTATTATTTCTCTTTTTCTACTGACTTTAGACTTCATTGTTTTTCTTTTTCTAGCTTTTTAAGATGTAATGTTAGGTTGTTCATTTGGGCTTTTCTTGTTTCTTGTGATAGGCCTGTATTAATATGGACTTTTCCTCTTATTACCACTTTTGCTGTATCCTCCAAAGTTTTGATATGTTTTATTTTCATTCTTATTTGCTTCTCTGTATCACACTTGATCTTTCCTTTTATTTCTTCTATCTCAGTCATTCTTTAGTAGCATATTGTTTAATTTTATTGTTCTTAATGCAATTATAAATGGTACTGTTTTCTTAATTTCTCTTTCAATTTTATTGTTCTTGATGCAATTATAAATGGTACTGTTTTCTTAATTTCTCTTTCAATGACTGGTGTATAATATTACATCTGATTTCTAAATATTAATTTTATATCTTTCTATTTTACTGAATTCACTTGTCAGAGTAAACAATTTTTTGGTGGGATCCTTAGGATTCTCTATATGTAGTGTCATGCCATCTGCAAATAATGACACTTTTACTTTGTTTTTAATTTGGATACCTTTCGTTTCTTTTATTTATTTATTTATTTATTTATTTATTTATTTATTTATGTCTGATTGCTGTGGCTAGGAGTTTCAATACTATCTTGAATAAAAGTGGAGAAAGTGGACATCCTTGTCTTATTCCTGATCTTAAGGAAAATGCTTTTAGCTTTTCCCCATTGAATATGATGTTAGCTGTGGATTTTTCATATACAGCCTTTATTCTGTTGAGATATGTTACCTCTATTCTTACTTTCCTGAGAGTTTATATCATAAATCGATGCTGGATTTTGTCACAAGTTTTTTCTGCAACTATTAATATGATCATATGATTTTTATTCTTCATTTTGTTTATGTGGTGTAGCACATTAATTTATCTGTGGGTATTGAACCAACCTTGCATCCCAAGAATAAATCTCGCTTGATCATGGTGTATTATTTCTTTAATGTACTGCTGAATTCTATTTGCTAATATTTCATTGAAGATTTTTGTGTTTATGTTCATCAGAGATATTGGCCTATAATTTTCTTATTTTTGTAATGTCTTTGTCTGGATTTGGAATCAGGGTAATGGTGGCCTCGTAAATTAAGGTTGGGAGCCTTCCATTCTTTTGAAATCTTCGGAATAGCGTAAGAAGTATAGGTGTTAATTTTTCTTTGAAGTTTTGTAAAAGTCACCTGTGAAGCCATTCATTGGCAGTTTTTTGATTACTTAATATTGTTAGTAGTAATTAGTCTGTTCAGATGTTTTCTTCTTAATTCAATCTTGAGAGATCGTGAATTTCTAGAAATTTACCCATTTCTTCAATTTGTTGGCATATAATTACTTGTAGTATTTTCTTATAATTCTTTGTATTCTGTGTTGTCAGTTGTCACTTCTACTCTTTCATGTCTGATTTTATTTATTTGGGTTTTCTCTTTTTTCTTAATGAGTCTCTTTGAAAAACGTTTATCAATTTTGTTTATGTTTCATAGAACCAGTTCTTGATTTCATTGATTTTTTGTATTGTTTGTTTTTTTTTATGCTCTATTTTGTTTATTTCCACTCTGATCTTTATTATTTCCTTCCTTCTTCTAACTGTGGGCTTTGTTTGTTATTATTTTTTTTAGTTCCTTCAGGTTAGATTATTTGAGATTTTTCATATTTCTTAAGGCAGACCTATATTGTTATGAAATTTTCTCTTAGCACTGCTTTTACTGTGTCCCATAGATTTTGTGTCATTGTTTTTTTATTTTCAGTTGTCTCACGAGGTATTAATTGTTAACTAATTCATTGTTTAGTTAGTGTGTTATTTAGCCTTCATGTGTTTGTATGTTTTTTAGTTTTTTTCTTGTAATTGATTTCTAGTTTTATATCATTGTGGTCAGAGTAGATATTTGATACAATTTCAGTTTTCTTAGATTTGCTGAGGCTTGAGTTGTGGCCTAATATGTGGTCCAACTTGGAAAACGTTCCATGTACACCTGACAAGAATGTATATTCTGCTTCTTTGGGGTGAATTCCTCTGAAAATATCAATTAATACCATCTGGTTTAGTGTGTCATTTAGGGCCACCATTTCCTCGTTTATTACCTGTCTGGAAGATACGTTCATTTATGTGAATGGAGTGCTAAAGTTCCTTACTATGACAGTACTACTGTCAATCTCTCCCTTTATGTGGTCAATATTTGCTTTATATATTTAGGTGCTCCTATGTTGGTTTCATAGGTTTATATCCTCTTGTGGGATCTTTTTATCATTATGTAATGTCCTTGTTTGTCTCTAATTATAGCTTTGTTTTAAAGTCTATTTTGTCTGATATAAGTATTGTTACCCCAGCTTTTTTTTTTCATTTCTACTTATATGAAATATCTTTCCCAGTCCTTTTACTTATAGTTTGTGTGTGTCTTTCAATCTGAAGTGGGTCTCTTGTACACAGCATATGTATGTTTCTTATTTTCTTATCCATTCTTCTACCCTATGTCTTTTGATTGGAGTATTTAATCCATTTACATTTAAAGTTATTATTGATAGGTACACAGTTATTGCCATTTTATTATTTATATCTATGTTCCTTTCTTTTTGTTCTCCTCCTTCTCCCCTGCCCTTTCCCATTCTCCTCCTCCTCTCTGCCCATCCTTTAACGTATGTTGTGATATTGACTTGGTGATGATGAATTTCTTTGGCTTTATTTTTCTATCTGTGAAGCTCTTTATCTCACCTTCAATTTTAATTGCTAGCCTTGCTGAATGGAGTAGTTAGTTTTAAGTTCTTGCTTTGAATATTTTGGGCCAATGTTTTTTTGGCCTGCAAAGTTTCTGTTGAGAGAAACCAGCTGATGTTTTTATGGAAATACCCTTGTAAATAACACCTGCCTGTCTTTTAATGCTTTTAGGAGTCTCTCTTTGTATTTAATCTTTGTAATTTTGGTTATGATGTATCTTGGTGTGGGTCTGTTTGTGTTCATCTTGCTTGGGACTCTCTGTGCTTCCTGAACTTGTATATTTATTTCCTTCATTAGGTTAAGGAAGTTTTTAGTCATTATTTTCTCAAATAGTGTCTCAATCCCATGTTTTTTCTCTCTTCTCCTTCTGGTATCCCCTTGATATGACTGTTAGACTTGATGTTGTCCCAGAAGTACCTTAAACTATCCTCATGTTTTTGGATTCTTCTTTCTTTTTGCTGTTGTGATTATATGTTTTCTACTACTTTATCTTCCAAATCACTGATTTGATCCTCTGCTTCATCTAATCTATTGTTGATTTTTTTCCAATGTATTCTTCATTTCAGTTATTGTATTCTTCATTTCTGACTAGGTCTTCTTTAATGGTTTTTATGTCCTTTTTTCTGCATACTATGTTTTTGTTGGAATTCTCACTGAGATCTTTCCTTAAGTTCATCAAGTATCCTTACAATCAGTGTTTTGAAGCCTGTATCTGGTAAGTTGCTTTTCTTCCTTTTTTTTTAGTTTTTTTTTTTTTCGGGAATTTTCCCCTATTTTTTACTTTGAGACATCTTTGTTTTCTCATTTTGGTTTCTCCTCTGTGTTTGTTTCTATGTATTAGGTTGACCTTTTACATCTCCCAATTTTGGTAGAGTGGCCTTATGTAGTAGCCCAGTGGTCCAGTTTCCCTGATCATCTGTGCTGGGTGTTCCAGGAGTTTTCCTTGTGTGGACCATGCGGGCTCTCCTGTTGTAGTTGAGCCTTGATTGCTGTTGGCATGTTGGTGGGTGAGACTGACTCACAGGCATACTGGCTGCAAAGATTGGCCAAGTCCACAGTATATGTGCTGCTGTTTTGGGGCTGATCCCATGAAGTAGGATTCGCTCAAATGGGCTTCTGTGCCTGTTGTGTCCACCCTTTGTTTGTGCTGTTTGTGGGGCTAATCAGATGGTGATTCGTTGACATCTGACAGCAGCCTTTGGGTCTGTTGGTTTTAGAACCTCTTGCAAGGGGCTCCCATGTAGGCCAAGGACAGCTATTGCCTGTGACCAGCCCAGGGCAACCTGGTAGAAGCTACAAAGCTGTCCACAGTTGTTCGCTGCTTGTGTTGGACTTGGAGGCACTTGTAAGAGACCATACATTGGACTGAGTTTGGCTGCTACCAGTACCGAGCCTGAGGCAGTTCGGCAAAAGGCCTAGGGCACCCCAAAGCTCGAGGCTGCCTTTTTGTTTTCCATGAAGTATAATCCTCTTTAAATACTCTTGAAAACACCATACATTGGGAAAATGTAGAGATATAGAGCAATAAGTTTGATCATACCATGTTTTTTATATTTTAGGCACTCTGGGGGTGTAAAGGATTTTAGCACCTGTAACTTGGATGAGTTTAAATATTTTGCTTCAGATTCTGGCCTTGACTGTCTTAATAAAATCCTTCATGATATGCCAGTTTACAAATCACGGAAGATATGTGGCAATGGAAAGTTGGAACAAGGTGAACAATGTGATTGTGGCACTCTAGAGGTGAGGAGAAATTTTTTTCAAAACATTTTTTATTTCCTAATATACGTAATAGGTGGAAAATAAGATAAAGACCTTATTTTTAGAAAAATAAATTTTAAAAAGACTTTCTTTGGTGAAATTTGAAGTCTGTGTCTCCTTTTTTGCTATATTTTGAAGTGGTAAGCAGAGGTCCTTTAGATAATGTTTGCCTTCAAATATTATGACATTTTAGTGTATGCATCAGTTACAAAATTAGAATTAGTGACCACAAACAGTTGACGAAGCAGTTGAAGAAATATACCTTTCACAACAAGTGGTAACAAACACAGACCAGAACATCTGAATACTGTAGACTATTACCAGTGGGATAGCAAAGTGCTATCCCATTTGATAATATAGAGAGAAAATATAGGGAGAAAAAATTTTGTATTGATAGGCGGTACCACTAAAACATTTTTAAATGAAAAGGGTCAAATATATGATGACAGAAGGAGATTTGACTTTGGTGGTGAACACAATGCAATATAAAGATGATGTATTATTGAACTGTACAGTTGAAATCTATATAATTTTATTAACCAATGTCACTCCAATAATTTTAATAAAAAAATAAGAAAAGAAATCTATCACAAATGGACCCAAATAAGCAACATTCTTTTCTGAGAAAAAAAGAACAAGGCTTGAGGTATTATTCTGCCTACCTTCAAGTTATACAACAAAGCAACAGTAATTAAAACAGCATGATACTGGCAGAAAAACAGACACAAAGACCAGTGGAACAGAATCGAGAGTTCAGAAATGAACCCCCATATATATGGGCAAATAATTTTTGACAAAGGAGCTAAAACCATATCATGGAGAAAAGAAAACCTCTTCAATAAATGGTCCTGGGAAAATTGGAAAGCCACATACAAAAGAGTGCTATTTGTCACCATACACAAAAATTAACTCAAAGTAGATCAAAGACCTAAATATAAGACCTGAAACAATAAATTGCATAGATGAAAATATAGATACTAAACTCATGGACCTTGGTCTGAAAGGGAGTTTTATGAATTTGACTCCAACAGCAAGTGACGTAAAAGCAGAAATAAATGAATGGGAATATATTAAACTATAAAGCTTCTGTACAGAAAAAGAAACTGTCAACAAGGCAAAGAGGCAACCATCGAATGGGAGAATATATTTGCAAACAACGACTCTAATGAGGGCCTAATATCTGAAATATACAAAGAATTCATACAATTTAATAACAACAAAAAACAAACGATCCAATTAAAAAATGGGCAGAGGACCTGAATAGGTGCTTCTTCCAAGACGTACACATGGCCAACAGACATATGGAAAGATGCTCAACTTCACTAGCTGTTAGAGAAATGCAAATCAAAATGACAATGAGATACCACCTCACACCTGTTAGAATGGCTGTTATCAACGAGACAAGTAATAAGTGTTGAAGAGGTTGTGGGAAAAAAGGAAACCTCATACACTGCTGAAGGGAATGAAAATTGATACAACCACTAAAGAAAACAATATGGAGGTTCCTCAAAAAATTAAGAATAGAATTGCCATATGACCTAGCAACCCCTCTTCTGAGTATCTACCCCCAAAATTTGAAAACATTTCTCTGTAAAGATATATGCACCCTGATGTTCACTGCAGCACTATTCACGATGACCGAGACATGGAAACAACTGAAGTGCCCTTTGATAGATGATTAGATAAAGATGTGGTACATATGTACAAAGGAATATTACTCAACCATAAGAAAAAATGAAATATTGCCATTTGTGATTACATGAATGGATCTTGAGATTATCATGCTAAGCGAAATAGATGGAAAAAGTTGAGAATCATAAGATTTCACTCATATGTGGGATATAAAACTGAAAGCAATAAATGAACAAGACAAACAGAGACTCATGGACATTGGACAACACTTTAGTGGTTACCAGAGGGAAAGGGGAGGAGGTAGATAAGGGTAAAGGAGGTCAAATATATGGTGACAGAAAGAAATTTAACTTTGAGTGGTAAAAACACAATGTAATATACAAATGATGTATTGTAGACTTGCACACTTGAAATGTATATAGGTTTATTAACCAATGTCATCTCTGTAAAATTAATAAAAAAGGAATCTATTACTTTTCTAAAATGTAAAAATATGGAACAAATATCAAACAAAAAAAATGAAAGATTATAGGTCATATTGACAACAAAGTGAAGTAGTCATATGAAAACGTTCAGACATTGCAGTTGTAAAATGTGAACTATACATTAAATAAACATGTTAAAGGTATATTTACATATTAAAATATAAAGTATATTACATATAAACCATATATAATATGGTTTATATATAAATATGTACATATATGTATGTTACTTAATGGCAGTGGAACACATCTTAAAGAAGAAAGAAGCCAGAGGAAAGTTTACTCTAGAAAAACTGCATCTATAATAGATAAGAATTTTAACTTTATGTCTTTCTAGCCTAAGGGTGCTCCTCTACCTTTGCAGATATGGCATAATTAAATTGCTGTGGAAAACTGAAGCTTTACAGATTCAATGTAACAGAGAACAGAGTTCAGGGATGAGAGCCAATGGAAATTTAAGGGTAAATCCTAGAAGTTAGAGAACTGTAAAAGTGATATGACCTAAAATCTTATTATTAACTATACAAATACTTGGCTAACTGCTAAAATATGCATGGTCTAGAAATATCCCATGGGGCATAAAAAGAGGATAAGACACTTGAAAGACATAGGTATACTAGGTGAGCTCTGTGAGTTTGATTATTTTTTTGTAGAGTGTTTTTCTACTATGTGCAACTCAAGCAGCAGAAATTTAAGACTCGCTGGTTTCAAATATCAATATAAAGACTGAGACTGAAACTGAAACTGGAAATTAAAGACAAATTTTTGGAAACAAAGAAACTGCAGATAGATTGTACTCTGAAATATAAGTGCAATCTCTGCCTAAATCCTTGACTGAATGCCACATTACATCCGGGAATCAAGATAAAAATTCAGCAGGTGGAAGCCATATGAACTGAACAGAGATAGCTGCTGCACATTGTAGGGGAGCTGAAGTTTATAGTTTACGCCCAGGCAACTTAACTTCCTCCTAGGGGGAAAAAAAAAAACCTCCAGAAGGACACAGCTGAATATAGTCATTATATCACTTTTTTCTATAATGTCTAATATATTACCCCAAAATTACTAAACATCCAGAGAAACAGGGAAGTATGTACCATATTCAGGAAAATAGGCAGTTAAGAAACATGGCTCAAAAAATAAAGCTTGAAGGCAAGTAGAATATATTTTTAACAGTATGCAAATGAAAACATTAAAAAAGATGAGATTCAGCAAAAATATGAGATTTTGAGGAACATCTATAGCTTTAAAAGTTTATATTAGAGAAAAAGAAAGATCGAAAATCAATTATTTAGAACACTACTTTAGGGAACTAAAATATGTCTAAATTAAAGCTAAAATAGAAGGAACGAATGATAAAGATAAAAGCAAAAATCAATGAGTTAGAAACCAGAGAATAAATATCAATGAAAATAAAAGCTGGTGCTTTGAAAAATTTCAGTGTGCTCGATATACCTCTTACTGTGCTGATGAAGGAAAAGTGAGAAATAAATTACCAAGATCAGGAATAAAAGAGGGCATATTATCATACATTCTATATATGTTAAGAATAAGGAATATTAAAAACTACTTTATGTAAACAAATTTGACAATTTAGGTAAAATTGTCAAGTTTCTTAAAACACAAATTATCACAATCAGTATAAGAAGATAAAATTTGAATAGCTCTGTATTTAGTGAAGAAATTAAATTTGTAATTAAAAGATTTTTCCACAAAGAAACTCCAAATCCACATTACTTTACTAGTGAATTTTATCAAACATAAAACAAAGAAATAATGCCAATTATACATGAATCTTCTCAGATAATGGATGGAAGCATTTTACAATTCATTTCATGAAGTAAATATTGGTCTGAAGTCAGAACTAGAGAATTAAAATTAAAGGAAAAGAAAATCACACCAATATTTCTCATGAACAGTGTATAAATAGGTTAATAAATCTTGACCAAGTGGAGTTTATCCCAGGAATATGGAGTTTTAACATATAAAACATATGTAATTCAGCATAATAACAATATATGAAGAAAAAAATATTTGAGAAAATTTAGTATCAACTCACAATAAACTAAGCACTCTAGGAATAGAAGAGAACCTCCTCAGTCTAATAAAGTACATCTCTGAGAAACCTGCAACTATTGTCCTATTTACTGGTGAAAGACTCAATATTTTCCCCTAATGAGCAAGGCAAAGATGTTTGCTCTCACCACTTCCATTTAACATTGTAGATCGACACTGTAGTGAATGCTATAGTCATTGAAGTAAGGCAAGATAAAGACACATAATGATTGGAAAGGAGGATGTAAAACTGTCTTTAATCAAACTCAACTTGGCCACATGAGCAGAGAATTCTAAGCCATCTCTCCCCTGACCCCAAGAACTACTAAAACTAATTAGTGAATTCAAATCACTGGATAAAAGGTCAGTGTACAAAATTCAATTGAATTTCTATGTATAAGTAATAAATGGAAAATGAAATGAAATGTACAATTTGATATATATTGTTTCAAAAATATGAAATATATAGAGGTAAATTTAGCTTAATATGTGAAAAATCTGTATATTAAAAACTGACGTTGCTCAGAGATATGAAAGAAGATTGAAGTGACTGAAATCCCACTTTCATAGATCAGAAGACAATATTGTTAAGTTTTGGCCCTACATGAATTGATACATTCATTTAACATAATCCCAATTCAAACCCCATCCATCTTTTTATAGCAATTGACAACCTGATATTATAATTTATTTGCAAAGCAAAGACCTAGAATAGACAAAGCAATTAAAAGAAAAAGAACAAAGGTGGTGGAACATATATACTAATTTTCTTTAAATTTAAAATTTTCTACATAGTTATAATCACAACAATGTAGTATTGGCCAGAGCATGCATATATACCTTAATGGGACAATATAGATAATCGGTATATAAAATAATATTTATATAGCCAATTGATTTTCTGCAAATATGTAAGAATTCAGTGGGTGAAGAAAATCTTTTTAACAAAAGTATATGAACTGGATATCCATGTAAATAATATAAACTTTGACCTCTTATATACAAAAATTAATTTGAAATGGATCAAAGACCTAAATATAAAAGCTAAAATTCTAAAGCTTTTAGTGTAAAACATAGGAGACAATATTTCGATCCTATAATAAGCAAAATTTCTTAGATACAGCAAATAAGAATGAGTTTTTAAAGAAAAAAATGGTAAATTAGAAACTTTTTCTCTTAGACTCTGTTAAGAAAAATAGAATAGCAAGCTTCAAATTGGAAGAAAATATTTATAGTTCATATATATTCAAATATATGTGAATATATATAAATATTCAAAAGCCAATTTAAGCATTTTTATTAAAAATATTAAAAAAAGAAAATTAAGTATCTGGTTTCTGGTCTGAGATATGAGAAGTTTAGAAGTCACCATTTGAGTCTTTACAACAAAAGCTAAACAAATTGAAAAAGCAACAATTCTTCTTAGGTCGGTCAGAGAAATGAGGTTATAGGACAAGCCACTGCACCCCAAATTGGAAAGACTGATAGGCAAATCACAGATAATCAGTGCTTGGGTAGGAAAACCTGAACTGTAATTGACGAATTGTTGGAGAATCAATGTGAACAACTTTTATAGTTAAAAATTCTAGGGAGGCCCTTACACTTTTGTGAGTTTTACCTCTAGGAGCTCAAATTGATTGTCACAGTGAATATTGGAGAGAAGTATTCTCATGCTTCTGGAAGAAGGCAGGGTAAAAGAACCATTTTAAAATAGCCAGAACATTCTATTCTTAAGGAGGTTTACCCTTGCACATATACAAAGTTGGATTTGAAGAAAAAAAAAATCAATAACCAAACAATTTGATTGAAAGATACAGTATGAAAAAAATAACAAAAGAATATTTAAACTTTGAGTTACATGAGTCAATATATGAAATAAATAAAGTTTTGAAAGTATAATATTGAGGCTTATGGTCAAGCTGTTCATTGAAAATATTAATAAGAAATTATCAGCAACAAAAAAAGACAACACCGGGAAACAAACATCTGATATTGACAAACTACATAATTTAGAAGAGACTTGCTACTGAAGACTAAAAAAGTTGATTGAAGGCACTGAATCTTACAAAATGTTAAGTAAGTATAAGAGCCAGCCTCCCAGTGAAATCTGAGGTGAATAGGTAAGCCTGGCTTCTTGGACCACTTTTTTTAGGGTGGAGTTTTAGGGTTTTGCCATTTTAGAGAGGGAAGCTGAGAATCCGAATGTTGCTTTTGACAGTTTCATATTAGAGAAGTTCTATGTGTGAACAGATCTGGCTTATACAATTTATTATAAAAAAGCAAGAGTATAAGAAAACGTTTGAAGAGAATGGTAGTTAACAAGGTATGTAATCAGTATTCTCTCTAAGATTTTGGCACCACAGTGGCATGTTAATATTGTTCAAATTCTATGGAATGTAGTGAAACAACACATTTCTTTTACAAACTAGTGAATAAGATGTTGATTTCTATAAATCTCATAAAGAATAGGATTATAGAAACTGAATTTAAGAACTTCATACTTTGTAAAGAAATTCTATGTTGCAGTTTTATTTCATGGTACCTAATTATGTGATTAACACAGCATTTGTTTACAGACTTGTACACATAAAGACTGCTGTGATCCTAGAACATGTACACTCAAAGGTTCTAAAGTTTGTGGTTCCGGGGAATGCTGCACACAAAAGTGCACGGTAAGAAGCAATCTGTATTTTATAATAGCTCAGCAATTCTTGAAATTCTTGTTTAAAGAAGATAGAAAGCATATTTCACCCTTCCCATTATATTATATGCAAACAACATTGGATTTGCTCTCACACTTCAGCCCATTCAGCAGTCTATCATTTCCAGGACTCTCATGTATGTAATGCCTGATGCTTGGTTTCTCCTGACTTGGCTTCCCATTTCTATACCTCATTACGAATCTTTCTGGTACCCATTGAGATTTCTCTGTGGTCGACATACATCTGGAACAACCCTCTTATGGTCTTATTTTCTAATACCCTAACCTCATGTGGGATTAGGAATTTAGATTAGTTCTTTTAGTTGGCTAAATTCACTGTCTTCTGGTAAAGCCTCTGTTCCTTTGCAATTCATTCAGTTATTGTTATAATCATTCAATCCCTCTTCATTGAAAGCATTTAAAGAATTCCTGAATAATTGCCCAAACCCAGCATAATTCCTAAGGAAAAAAGAAACAAGCTCCTGACCAAGATAAACGTCTATAAGATGGAAGGAAGGGTATGCTTTTATCCTTTTTAAAAAATTTCCCCCAGCTCTATTTGAGATATAATTGACATATAACATGTGTAAGGTTAAGGTGTACAACTTAATGATTTGGCATAAGTATATATTACAAAATAATTACTGAATAAGTTTAGTTAATACATATACCACTTCACATAGCAAAAACATTTAAGATTACTATCTCAGCAACTTTCAAGTATTTAATACATTATTGTTAACTATTGTTAGCCGTAGTCACCATGCTGTACATTAGATCCCCAGACTTATTAATTTTATAGTTGAAAATTTGTACCCTTGGCCATCATCTTCCCATTTCCCCCACTGTGCAGCCTTTGGCAACCACCATTTTATTCTCTGTTTTGGTGAATTTGTTTGTTTGTTTTCTTTTTTACATTCCACATGCGAGATTGTAAAGTATCTGACTTGTTTCATTTAGAATAATGCCCTCAAGGTTCATCTGTGTTGTCACATATGGCAGGATTTCCTTCTTTTATTACTAAATATTATTCAGTTGTGTGTGTATTATTCCTTTGTGTATATATGATGTATATCTATTATATTTATTAATATTTATTAATAACATAATATATTATAATATAGAGTTTATATAACATTACAGATGTAATAATATAAATGATACCATTGTGTGTGTATGCATGTATATCTATACAAAACAGGGATGTGGAGTACAGCATGGGGAATATAGTCAATATTATTGTAATGGCTGTGTTTCGTGCCAGATGGATGCTAGAGTAACCAGGAGGATCATTTCATAAATTATATTAATGCCTAACCATTGTACTTTATACCTGAAACTAAAATAAAATAAAAAAGTAATAAAAAATAAAAGCTTAAAAAAAGAGTGAAAGTATGAGTAACATTCACTCATTAATGGACACTTAGGTTGTTTCCATGTCTTGGATGTTGTGCATAATGCTGCAATGAACATGGGGGTACTCATATCTCTTCAAAATTATGATTTTATATTCTTCAGATATATACTCAGAAATGAGATTCCTGAGTCAATGGTAGTTCTATTTTTATTTTTTGGGGAGCTTTTTTTGTAGTATAGATATTTTAACAGTATTAATTCTTCTGTCCATGAACACAGGATATCTTTTCGTTTATTTGTTTCTCTTTTAATCTTTCAACAGTGCCTTACAATTGTCCATAGACAGCTCTTTCACATCCTTGGTTAAATTTATTTCTAAGTATTTTATTGTTTCTCATAATATACATGTGATTTTTAAAAGTTTCTTTGTACATCGTAAATGTATGGAAATGCAAAGGATTTTTGTAATCTAATTTTGTATCCTGCAACTTTACTGACTTTTTTTGGGTCACTTCTAACAGTTTTTTGGTGGCTTCTTTAGGGTTTTTTTTAAAAAAAATATATTAGGGTGACATTGATTAACAAAATTATATAGGTTTCAAGTGTATAATTCAATAATATGTCATATGTATTCTCCGTTCTGTTCCATTGATCTGTTTTTATCCAGTACCATGTTGTTTTGATTACTATGACCTTTAGTATAGTTTGATATCAGGTAGTTTCATACCTCCAACTTTGTTCTTCTTTCTCAAGATTGACATAGGTATTTAAGATCTTTTATGGTTCTATATAAACTTTAGGATTAATTGTTTTAGTTCTGCGCAAAATGCTATTGATAATTTGATAAGGATTGCATTGAATCTAAAGATTGCTTTGAGTAGTATGGACAATTTAACGATGTTAATTCCTTTTGTGAGGACAATATATGCTTCCATTTATTTGCGTTTTCTTCAATTTCTTTTTACAATGATTTATAATTTATTATGTACAAGTCTTTTACCTCCTTGGTTAATTTGGTTCCTAGGTATTTTATTTTTCTGATGCAGTTGTAAATGGGATTGATTGCTTAACTTATGTTTCTGATAGTTCATCATTGGTGTATAAAATGCAACCAATTTCTGAATATTAATTTTGTATCCTGCTACTTTACTAATTCATTTATCAGAGTTAAGAGTTTTTTGGTGGAATCTTTTGGGTTCTCTCTATATAGTATTATGTCATCTGCAAATAGTAACAGTTCTAGCTCTTCATTTCTTATTATAGCCTTTGTTTTTAAGTCTGTTTTGTCTGATATAAATAAATCTTGCTACTCCAGCCTTTTTTTCATTTGTATTTGCATGAAATTTCTTTTTTTATTTCTTTACTTTCAGTCTCTGTTTATCTTTCCATCTGAAGTAGTTCTCTTGTAGATAGCATACATATGGGTTTTATTTTCTTATCCATTCAGCTACCCTATGTCTTTTGTTTGGAGCATTTAATCCATTTACATTTAATGTAATTATTGATAGGCACATATTTATTGCCATTTTATTATTCATATTTATTTTTTATTTCCCTTTTCTTCTTCTTTAAGAAATCTTTTTAACATTTCTTGTAATACTGGCTTGGTGGTGATGAATTCCTTTAGCTTTTTCCTGTCTGGGAAGCTCTTTATCTTACTTTCAGTTTCAGTTGATAGCCTTGCTGGGTAGAGTAGCCTTGGTAGTAGGTTTTTGCTTTTCATCACTTTGAATATTTTATGTCAACGTCTTCTTGCCTGCAAAGTTTCTGTTGAGAAATCAGCTGATATTCTTATGGGAGTACCTCATAAGTAACTAGATGTCTTTCTTTGCTGCTTCCTTGATTCTTTATGTTTCTTGAAGCATTGCATTTCTGTGTTCACATTTGAAGAGTCTTTTCTTACTGACTTTGGGACAGAAAGAAGCCAGTCACCAAATCAACTCAACTAGAGTTTTGAGGGTCTCTCAGACCTTCTCTATGAGTGTGCTCACTCCATTTTTCTTGTTCCTTCGTTGGAGGACCTATGGATTGTGTGTCTTTTCTCAGTCCTGCAAAGCCAATCCAGATTCAGGGAGCCTCCCATTTATTTTCCCTAAGGCAGTGTCCTGAAGTGGTCAAGATTGTCCATCTTCTAGTTCAGTAGAGTCAAGCCAGCTGCTGATATCCATGTGTTGCATCCAAGAGTGTGCATACTGTTGTTGATGTCTTGTGTGGACCATTGCCTGGGGAGTGTGAACTGCCAGCTCTTGGATGTGTGTTTGGAATGCTGGTGGTGATTTTTGGCTCACGTGAGCCGGGCCTGTTAGCTCATGAGTGGGGCTCTTGGTAGAGTCTGTGAGCAAGTGAATAAGATATGTGGCTGGTTGTTGTGATTTACACATAGGTTGCTGTGAGCCCTCCTCCCTTTTCGCTACTTCTAGGTGTCCTCAGACTGTTTAGCTACGCCAGTTCCCTCAGTTATCTGGGTTGGACAAGACAAAAGTGGGCCTCTTAAGCAGTGTCTCTCAAGGCTGGGGAAACCAGGCTCTCATATAACTTTCATTTTGCCCTCTTGTAGAAATCACAGGCCAGGAGGGTCTCTCTTGGTATTAAACTGTTCCATCTTGGGGGAGAGTTGATGTGGGTAAAGTGAAACTGTTCTTACCTTCTTCAGTGGATCAGAGTAGGTTCATTATTTGTGACAAATGTAGCACTGTAGTGGGAGATGTTGATAATGGGGGAGGTTTTGCATGTGTAGAGCAGGGATATATGGGAAATCTCTATACTTTCCCCTCATATATTCTGTGATCTTTAAACTGCTGTAAAAAGTAAAGTCTTAATAACAAAATAAATTAGAATAAAAGTAAAATTGACATTTACACATATTTGTAAAAGGAAGCATATTCTCAAGAAACAGATATTAATACTTTTTCATTATATTTATATACATATTTTCCTTTACCAGCAATTTTGATCACTGGTTTTGATTTGAATGTTAACTCCATAAGTATTATATGTTGTTTTCTTACCCATCACTTGGAAAATTTGTATCAGATTTGCTACAGGTAACAAATACATGTTGAAAAACGTGAGAAGAAATGCACAGAAAACATATTCTGGGGAAGGGGTATGTATGAATGTTATATAAGCTAGGCCTCTAGGACCTTTGAAAGCTAGAACAAAGCTAGAACTTAGTTTGCATAAGATAATGATGATAGCCAGGGCTTGAATTGAGGAAGGGATTTGCTGTGATGATAATTAAATCTCTCTTAGCAAAAGCAGATATACAGAAAGGGAACCTGGAAGCTATCAGCTAAAGAGTAAGTACTGAAGAGATCAGAGATATATATTTTTTTAATAGTTGTTTGCAATGTGGTATGTTAAATAAACCTTCTCCTGTGTGTCCTTAAATTTTCTTCTTTTAAAATCTACAAACTTTTTTTCTAAATGTTTATGGTGTGTATTGTTTTGTAAATGGTTGCTCATTTCTGCTTTGAGGATGGCATATGTAGAAACCAGAGGCTGCATAGGTGAGCATAGCCATAATGGGTTGAAAATAATTTTTACATAAATTCCTTAGCTCTGTTTTCTTTTAAAAAAATAATTATGGTAGTCTGCTTATCTTTAAGTTTCCCACATTTCTCTCAAGCATTAACCTCTCCTTTATGCACAATAAACTCAATGCCTAAGTTTCTGTGCAATGCTTAAATAGAATAATTTAAAGAAGAATAATTTCATCAGTGACTTTAGCAACTTAGAAATAAAAATGGATGGAAATTTAAAGCCTTAAGAGAAAGAAAACTTGGGTATCATTGATATGTAATTTCTTATGTTTCTTTTCCCTTCCTAGTTAAAACCAGTTGGTATACTTTGTAGGAAATCATTTGATAAAGAATGTGATTTCGCTGAATATTGCAATGGATTTAACCCACACTGTGTGCCTGACACTTTTGCACGCAATGGACAATCTTGCGATTCGGGTAACGCCCACTGTTATGGAGGAAGATGTCGGACATTTAACAAACAATGTAGAGATTTAATTGGAGGAGGTAATGATCATAATTTTCTTCTTAGTTCCTAAATTCTGATTATTCCAAGCTATGTTATTCAATTCTATAGAACAAAAATATAAATGTAATTTGTTAATAAATGAAGTCTTGCCTAGCATATATTATTGTTAGGGGAAATCATATTTTCTTGGTTCTGTAAAGCGAGAAAAAGCCTCTGAATTTATATGGAATTCTTATTTGCACATGGAAGAATCCTCAAGTAGAAATACAGCTTCTCAGAAGATCATATAGAATTTGAGATGGTGTGATTTAGTTTAGACTTAAATGAAACAAGGGTTTTTACTAGAACAAAGCAGGGTTAATAACTGGTTGTGTGGATTTCAAGAAAGAATCTGTTCAAATGAACTTGTTGATGAGTGAGGGCTTCAGCTTATGACTTGCCTAGTCCAGTTTGATAGCTTTCTATAAATGTGTGGATCATTAGCTTCATTGCAATACTATAGATTTTCCTGTACATATGCAGTTCATATTCTTTGAGAGAGAAATTATCCATTCTCAGTTCT
This sequence comes from Pteropus vampyrus, assembly GCF_000151845.1. Taxonomy (NCBI): domain Eukaryota; kingdom Metazoa; phylum Chordata; class Mammalia; order Chiroptera; family Pteropodidae; genus Pteropus; species Pteropus vampyrus. The sequence continues at coordinate 12,892,441 of NW_011888789.1, forward strand.
CCTTTTAGGCCTTCCTTGGCCAGGTCATAAGAAAGAATTCTAAGAATTATCTAGATCAATATGAATGCCACAATTTTAAGTAGGAAATGACATAGAGGTTTTGGTGATTATTACAATTTTGTTTTGCTTTTCTATCAGAATCATGGTTGTGCTGTCTGGAAAGACAATGGCCACATTGAAGTATTATTTAAAAAGACATATGATTTCACTCATATGTGGAATATAAAACTGAAAGCAACAAACAAGACAAACAAACAAACAAAAACTCATTGACAGAGGCAACAGTATAGTGATTACCAGAGGGAAAGGACATCAAATACATGGTGACAAAAGGAGATTTGACTTTTGGTGGTGAACACACAAGTCAATATACAGATGATGTACTATAGAACTATATTCTTGAAATCTATGTAATTTTATTGATGTCACCCCAATAAATTTAATAAATTAAAAAAAACATAATTGAGGTAAAAATAAACAAATACCAGTAAAATTAGAAAGAACAGAAAAGTGTACTCCAAATTCAATATATCTCCAAGTAAAACCAGGGAAATAAATCTTAGTGCTGGCCAGACATTTTTAGAGTTTGATAGTGGGATGTCAGGTGTTCTCTAGGTGATTTATCCTACTTACTGTTTCTTTAGTATTAGCAGTGATTTTTAAAGCCCTCTGTTAGAATTTTATGTGTTTAAGTGCAATAGTCTTCACCTAAAATAACACAAATTTCTTCTTGGAGGCAAGTATAACATATAAAGCATCTTGATTTCAAACTAATGACTGTCCAATCCTAGTGACCACTTGTGTGAATGCATCTACAATATGATAAGTCTGGGCCTGACTGTCAGTAAGCTTTTGCACTTATTTTTAGAAAACAATCCCAATTTTTAAGCTTCCTGTAGTGCTTGGGGACAATAGGCAGCTATTGAAAATTTGCCCTCAGTCATCATAGTATTTCAACCCAAATTAACTATAATTCTTTGACTAGTTCTTTTATGGCCTGTTGTGGACACTAGTTAACTAGAACGGTCTTGACTACAGGGTTCGAAGCACTTTTGATGCAGGCATTAGTTTCACAAGATAAAAACCATATATGATTTATAGGCAACAGCCAATAAAAATCTTTTTCCATGGACCTAATACAAATCATTATGTACTACCAAATGATTGTGTTTTTTTTTTGTTAAAATATGCTTATGGTATAATATTGAAAGATGTAGCTTCTGCATGAAGAAATATCATTTAAAGTAGAGAAATCTATACATTTATGGTAAAGGACCTTGAGTTTCAGTAGTAAATCTTTCAAAAAATTAGATCAGCAAAGATAGCTCAACGGGAAATGTACCACCTTTTTATAAGCTCCTTATCAAATTCTGTTTTGCAGCATGCTCATGAGTGTTATTTCTGCACATGCGGAAACTCCCTAATCTAGGTATCATATAAATGATGTTAAAGTTTTGGTGTCATTTAGTTTGTGGTGATTCTAGAAGGTAGAAAATCTCATTAATTATAAAGTCACAGACATTATTAGGGGGATTTGTCACCAGATAGAATTGTGTGGCACATAAAGGTGTGTGAGTATAAACCCAACAGTTACATCAGAGTTTCTCAGCCTGAGAATTACTGGTATTTTGTCCAGACAACTCTCTGCTGTGAGAGGTCAGGGTGAGAGGGATTTTCCTGTGCATTGTAGCATATTTAGCTGCATTTATAGTCTTTGCCTACTAGATACAATGCTTGCAGAAATTTTTGATTTTCACAGCTGGGGTGAGACTGTCTTTTAGAGGATAGAAGTCAGGATGCTACAAAACATCCTCCAATGCAAAGAGCAGTCTGTACAACAAAGAATTATCTGGCCCCCAATGTAAGGACTTACTAATGCTCTCTTATTAATTGGTTTCTGTTTGTAGTTTCATGGGGAAAAATATTTGCATGTAATATATCTGATAAGAAAAATTAATATTCAGAATTATAGAAAACTCCTAAAACTCAACAACACAAACCAAATAGCCCAATTAAAATTGAGCAAAGAACTTGAATAGAGATTTCTCCAAAGAAAATATACTAAAGGCCAATAAACATAAAAAAGAAGCTCAAGATTACTACGCATTAAGGAAACAAAAATCAAAACTACAATGAGATGCCACCTAACTCCCATTGTAATAGCTACTATAAAATAAAAGACAAGTGTTGGTGAGGATGTGGGGAAATTAGAACCATGTGCCTTGTTGGTGGGAATGTAAAATGGTACAACCACTATAGAAAATAGTATGATGGTCTCTCAGAAAGTTAAAAATAGAATTAGCATATGACCCAGCAATTCCACTTCTAGCAATTCCACTAGTTAACTAGTGTCCACAACAGGCCATAAAAGACCTAGTCAAAGAATTATAGTTAATTTGGGTTGAAATACTATGATGACTGAGGACAAATTTTCAATAGCTGCCTATTGTCCAAAAGAACTGAAAGTGGTGTCTGTAAGAGATATTTGTACACCCGTGTTTATAGTAGCATGTTTATTTATTTTTATTGTTTATTGGGATAACATTGGTTAATACAATTATATAATTTTCAGGTGTACATTACCATTTGACATCTGTATATTCTACTGTGTGTTTACCACCTAAAGTCCAGTTTCCTTCAGCTACCATATATTTGATCCCCTTTACTCAGTTCACCCTCCCCCTACCCCGCTATATTTGATCCCCTTAACATCATCTACCTCCCCTCTCCTCCCCTTCTGGTAACCACTAGTCTGTAGTCCATGTCCATGAGTCTCTGTCTGTTTGTCCTATTCATTTGTTGCTTTTAGGTTGATATCCCACATATAAATGATATGTGATTTTCAACTTTTTCTGTCTGGTTTATTTCGCTTAGCATGATTATCTCGAGATCCATCCATGTTGTTGCAAATGGCAGTATTACATCTCTTCTTATGGCTGAGTAATATTCGATTGTATATGTGTATCACTGCTTCTTTAGCCAATCATCTATCGTAGGACACTTTGGTTGCTTCCATGTCCTGGCCACTGTGAATAGTGCTGCTGTGAACATTGGTATGCAAATATCATTTTGGATATGAGTTTTCAAGTCTTTGGGGTAAATACCCAGTAGAGGGATTGCTGGATCATATGGTAAATCAATTCTTAGTTTTTTGAGGAACCTCCATACTATTTTCCATAGTGGCTATACCAATTTGCATTCCCACCAGCAGTGTATGAGGATTCCTATTTCTCCACATTCTCTCCAACATTTGTTATTGCTTGTTCTGTTGATTATAGCTATTCTAACAGGTGTGAAATG
>NW_011888789.1:12895790-12898181 GCF_000151845.1 Pteropus vampyrus
TAAAGTCCAGTTTCCTTCAGCTACCATATATTTGATCCCCTTTACTCAGTTCACCCTCCCCCTACCCCGCTATATTTGATCCCCTTAACATCATCTACCTCCCCTCTCCTCCCCTTCTGGTAACCACTAGTCTGTAGTCCATGTCCATGAGTCTCTGTCTGTTTGTCCTATTCATTTGTTGCTTTTAGGTTGATATCCCACATATAAATGATATGTGATTTTCAACTTTTTCTGTCTGGTTTATTTCGCTTAGCATGATTATCTCGAGATCCATCCATGTTGTTGCAAATGGCAGTATTACATCTCTTCTTATGGCTGAGTAATATTCGATTGTATATGTGTATCACTGCTTCTTTAGCCAATCATCTATCGTAGGACACTTTGGTTGCTTCCATGTCCTGGCCACTGTGAATAGTGCTGCTGTGAACATTGGTATGCAAATATCATTTTGGATATGAGTTTTCAAGTCTTTGGGGTAAATACCCAGTAGAGGGATTGCTGGATCATATGGTAAATCAATTCTTAGTTTTTTGAGGAACCTCCATACTATTTTCCATAGTGGCTATACCAATTTGCATTCCCACCAGCAGTGTATGAGGATTCCTATTTCTCCACATTCTCTCCAACATTTGTTATTGCTTGTTCTGTTGATTATAGCTATTCTAACAGGTGTGAAATGATATCTCATTGTGGTTTTGATATGCATTTCCCTAATAGCTAGTGATGCTGAACATCTTTTCACATATTTGTTGGCCATTTGTATGTCCTCTAGAGAGAAGTGTCTGTTCATATCCTCTGCCCATTTTTTGATTGTATCATTTGCTTTTTTGTTGTTATTGAGTCGTATGAATTCTTTGTATATTTTGGATATTAGGCCCTTAACAGAGGCATTGCTTGCAAATATATCCAGATAGTTGTCTCTTTACCTTGTTGATAGTTTCTTTTGCTGAGCAGAAGCATTTTAATTTGATGTAGTCCCATTCATTTATTTCAGCTTTTACTTCCCTTGTCTTTGAGGTCAAATTCATAAAATCTTCCTTAAGTCCAAGGACCTAGAGTTTAGTTCCTATGTTTTTTACTATGTATTTTATTGTTTCAGTTCCTATATTCAGATCCTTAATCCATTTTGAGTTAATTTTGGTGTGTGGTGATAGACAACAATCTAATTTCATTCTTTTGCAGGTGACTTTCCCATTTTCCCAGCACCATTTATTGAAGAGGCTTTTCTTTCTCCACTGTATGTTTTTGGCTTCTTTGTTGAAAATTATTTGCCCATATAAATATGGGTTTACTTCTGGACTCTCAATTCTGTTTCACTGTTCTGTATGTCTGTTTTGCTGTCAGTACCACACTGTTTTGATTACTGTCACTTTGTAGTATAATTTGAAGTCTAGCAGAGTGATGTCTCCAGCCTCGTTCTTTTTTCTCAGAATGGCTTTGGCAATTCGGAGTCTTTTTTGTTGTTGTTGTTTTTCTATTTCTTTAAAAAATGCTGATGGGATTTTGATGGGGATTGCATTAAATCTGTATAATGCTTTAGGTAATAAGGTCATTTTAACTATGTTGATTCTTCCAATCTAAGAACACGGAATATCTTTCTATTACTTTGTATCTTGTTAGATTTCTTTTAACATGGTCTTATAGTTTTTATTATTTATGTCCTTAAATGTTTCGTTAGATTTATTCCTAGGTATTTTATTCTTTTTGTTGCAATTGCAAAAGGAATTATTTTTTTCCAATTCTTTTTCTGATGTGTTATTAGAGTATGGATTTTTGAACATTGATTTTATATCCAGAGACTTTACTGTATTTGCTTATTGTTTCTAGTAGAGTTCTTATGGAATCTTTAGGGTTTTCTATATAGAGAATTATGTCATCCACAAATAGTGACAGTTTGACTTCTTTGTTACCTCTTTGAATGCCTTTTATATCTCTCTCTTGCCCTATTGCTAGGACTGTCAATGTTATATTGAATAAGAGTGGTGATAGTGGAGAGCCTTGCTTTGTTCCTGATCTTAGAGGGAAGATTTTTAGTTTTTCACCACTAAGTATAATGTTGGCTGAGAGCTTATCATATATGGCCTTTATTATATTAAGGTATTTTTCTTCCAAACTGATTTTTTGAAGTTTTGATCATAAATAGATGCTGTATCTTGTCAAAGGCTTTTTCTGCATCTATTGATATGATCATATGATTCTTATTTTTTAATTTGTTTCCATGGTGTATTACATTAATCGATTTTGTGTATGTTAAACTATCCCTGTGCCCCTGGGATGAAGACCACTTGATCGTGAGGTATAATCTTTTTAATATGTTGCTGTATTCTGTTTGCTAGTATCTTATTTAGGATTTTTGCATCTGTATTCATCCGAGATATTGGTCTGTAGTTT
>NW_011888789.1:12899657-12902973 GCF_000151845.1 Pteropus vampyrus
TACTTTAGTTCTGAATTTTTGGCATGTGGTTACCATTATGAATATGAAAAGGATACACACACACACACACACACACACACACACACACACACACACACAGTTGTCCCTTTTCTTCTGTGCATGCCTTATCTCCATTCCCCTTTGTGAATTTGTATCTTTGAATCCTCTCCTTTTCAGTCATTGTTGTCTCAATTTGTCCTTATGTATGCTGAACATTCATTACTATCTTGTTGTAACAATTCTCTTATTATTTAAGCTTATAATGCCCTGTTCTTAGTAAAGGGTGCACTCCTCTGCTTCTGTCAGTCTGCTAGTCACCTTACTCCTTATTATGTATTTTTTTTTTTTTTTTTGTCATTTCGTTTTAGGTGAGCTGACCCATTTCAGTATTTCCTATAGTGCAGGCCTGGTTGTGGAGAATTCCCTCAATTTTTGTATGTCTGGAAAGGTCTTTATTTCTCTTTCATATCTAAAAGAGAGCTTGTTGGATACATTATTCTAGGCTGGTAGTTCCTTTCATTTAATAGTTTGAGTATTTGATTCCACTTCTTTCTGGCTTGTAAGGTTTGTGTTGAGAAGTCTGATGATAATGTAATGGGTTTTCCTTTATAGGTTACCATCTCCTTTTCCTGGCTACCCTGAGAATTCTGTCTTTGTCGTCGATTTTTGATAATTTTAATACAGTGTGTTTTGGTGAAGGCCTTTTAGGATTGAGATAATTGGGTATTATATTGGCTCCTTGAATTCCAAACTCTAGGTTATTTTTTGGATTTTGGAAATTCTCATCAACTATTTGTCTGTAAATGCTTTCTAATCCCTGCTTATTTTCCTCCCCTTTGAGAATTCCCATTATTCTTATGTTTCCTCTCCCGGTATCAGCTAGTTCTTGTATTTCTCTTTCATTTTTTCATTCTTCGGTTTCTCTCTTCTTCCTTCTGATTTATTTCTAGAATTTTGTCTTCAATATCATTGATCCTTTCTTCTATTTGGTCAACTCTATTTCCCAAGTTGTTACTTCATTTTTCAACTCTTGCAGTGTATTCTTTATCTCTAGAAAGTCTATTTGGTTCTTTTTGAGGGTTTTAATCTCCTTGCTAAAGAACTCATTCTATTCATCTAGTTGTTTTTTCAATTCCTGAAATTTTTGATATGATTTATTTCAGAACTCACTGAAGTTTTTCAGAAGTACCATCCTGAATTCTCTGTCAAATATTTAAGTCACATATTTCTATGTATGTAAGCTTATTTTCTGGAGATTTTTCTCTTTCTTTCTGAGATGCCTTGTCACCTTGGTTGTTCATGTTTTTTAATGGACTGTTTCTCCACCTAGGCATTAATGGAAGTGTATTTTGATTTTCTTTTTTTCCAGAAAGAAGATTTATTATATCATGGTCCCTCCCTTTGGATAGAAGGTGTTTTTCTTTTGGTTTCCAGTATATGGTATCTAAGCCTCTTGGATCTCTGCTTATATAAAGTCTTAATAATGTCTTTTTTTCCCTTATGGATGCTCACTACCCTCAATCTCAGTTCCTGTCAGTGTTAGTGACAGTTTCAGTAGCGTTTGCTCAGATTCCCCTGGGACTCTGAGGTGTTCTGTCTCAAAGGGTATGACAGAGTTGCTCTCTGGTTTGGGGGATGGGGGCTGCAGCTCAGCCTCAGTTTTGCAACTGCACTGGTAAAAATCTACTGTTATTTCTCTGTCGTCCCCGCTTTTCTGCCATCCCCATTTCTCTGCCTCTGCGTTGATGACTGGGCACCGCCGTTGGCTGCATGGAGCTCACAGCTCCCCCAGGTAGGTCTGTTAAGGGAAGTTGCCACACCTTTTCCACGCCCCCTACTCCTACAGGGAGCTCCGTAGCTGTGATACACAGCTTCTTTGTTTCTTCTAGTCCACTGCCTGACACTTGGTGTTCAGCTCTGTGGTAGCTCTTATGCGCAGATCCCATGCTCAGATGTGCTGATGTCCAGTTTGGGTGTTTTTTTCTTGAGTTTTAGATGTTCAGCTTGTTGTTTCAAGTGGAGAGATCCGGGGACATCTCTTACTTCGCCATGTTTCTCTTGATTTCTTGAATTCCAAGCTCCAGTTCATTTTTTAATGTTATTTTTTTTAATTCATTTTTTAAAATTAGTTTCAAGTATATAGTACATTGGTTAGACATCTATATAGGTTATAAAATGATCCCCCTAATTATTCCCTCCCTCCCCGGGCCCTCCACCTAGCCAACATATTAATGTTAACTGCATTCCCTAGCCATGCTCCCCATCCCTGTCACCTTCTATCAATTACTAATTTGTATTTCTTTAACCCTGAATGAGTTCTTTATATATTTTGGATATTAACCCCTTATCAGATGTATCATTAGTGAATATCTTCTCCCATACAGTTGGTTGTATTTATTTTGTTGATGGTTTCCTTTGCTGTATAAAACCTTTTTAGTTTGATGTAGTCCCATTTGTTTATTTTTCTTTTGTTTCGCTGCCCGAGGAGATATAACCAAAAAGGAATTCCTGTTAGTGATGTTAGAGATTTACTGCCTATGTTTTCTTCTAGAAGTTTTATAGTTTCTGGTCTTACATTTAAGTCTTTAATCTATTTTGAGTCTATTCTTGCTTATGGTGTAAGAAGGTGGTCCAGCTTCTCTCTCTCTCTCTCTTTTTTTTTTGCATGTATTTGTTCAATTTCCCCAACATCATTTATTGAAGAGACTGTCTTTATCCCATTGCATATTCTTACCTCCTTTGTCATATATTAGTGAGTGGATAAGTAAGGATTTATTTCTGGGCTCCCTATTCTGTTCCATTGATCAATCTATCTGTTTTTATGACAATACCATGCTGTTTTGATTACTGTAGCCTTGCAGTATAGTTTAATATCAGGCAGTGTGATGCCTCCAACTTTGTTCTTCTTTCTCAAAATTGCTATGGCTGTTTGGTGTCTTTTATGGCTCCATGAAAAATGCCATTGATATTTCAATAGAGATTGCATTGAATCTATAGTTTGCTTTGGGTAGTATGGCCATTTAATGATGTTGATTCTTCCTGAACATGGAATATGCTTCCATTTATTTATATTTTCTTCAATTTCTTTTTAAAATGACTTATTATTTTCTGAAAACAGGTCTTCTACCTTCTTGGTTAATTTGATTCCTAGGCATTTTATAGTTTCGACACAATTGTAATGGGATTGTTTTCTTAATTTCTCTTTCTGAAAGTTCATCATTGGTATATAAAAATGCCACTGACTTCTGAATATTTATTTTGTGACCTGCTACTTTACTGAATTCATTGATCAGTACTAACAGGGTTTTTTTGGTTT
>NW_011888789.1:12903023-12905832 GCF_000151845.1 Pteropus vampyrus
GGTATATAAAAATGCCACTGACTTCTGAATATTTATTTTGTGACCTGCTACTTTACTGAATTCATTGATCAGTACTAACAGGGTTTTTTTGGTTTTTCTATATTTGGTATCATGTCATTGGCAAATAATGAGAGTTTTGCTTCTTCCTTTCCAATTCGGATGCCTTTTATTTCTCTTTCTTGTCTTATTGCTGTGGCTAAGACTTCCAATACAGTGTTGAAGAGGAGTGGTGAAAGTGGGCATCCTTGTCTTGTTCCTGAACTTAAGGAAAATGCTATTAGCCTTTCCCCATTGAGTACGATGTTAGCTGTAGGTTTGTCATATATGGCCTTTATTATGTTGAGGTATGCTCCCTCTATTCCCATTTTGCTGAGAATTTTTATCATAAATGGATGCTAGATTTTGTCAAACGCTTTTTTTGCATCTATTGATATGATCATATAGTTTTTATCTTTTGATTTGTTAACATGATGTATCACATTAATTGATTTGCAGATATTGTACCAACCTTGTATCTCAGGAATAAATCCAACTTGATCATGGTATATAATATTTTTAATGTATTCTTGAATTCGGTTTGCTAATATTTTGTTGAAGATTTTTGCATCAATTTTCATAAGAGATATTGGACTATAGTTTTCTTTTTTTGTAATGTCTTTGCCTGATTTTGGAATCAAAGTAATGGTGGTCTCATAAAAAGGAATTAAGGAGCCTTCTCTCTTCTTGAATTTTTTGGAATAGTTTGAGAAGAATAGGTGATAATTCTTTGAATGTTTGGTAAAATTCACCTATGAAACCATCTGGTCCAGAACTTTTGTTTTTTTGGGAGGTTTTTAATTAATGATTCTGCTTCATTGGTGGTAATTGGTTGGTTCAGATTTTCTGTTTCTTCCGGACTCAGTCTTGGGTGATTGTATATTTCTAGGAATGTGTCCATTTCTTCTAGATTGTCCAATTTATTGGCATATAATTGCTAGTAGTATTTTCTTATGATTCATCATATTTCTGTGGAGTCTGTGGTTATTTCTCCTTTTTCATTTCTGATTTTATTAGAGTCTTCTCTCTTTTTTTCTTGATGAGTCTGGCTAAGAGTCTGTCAATTTTGTTTATCCTTTCAAGGAACCATCTCTTGGTTTTATTAATCTTTTGTATTGTTTTTCTAGACTCTTTCATTTATTTCTACTCTGATCTTTATTATTTCCTTCCTTCTATTCACTTTTGGCTTTGTTTGCTGTTTCTTTTCTAGTTCTTTTAATTGTAGGGTTAGATTGTTTATTTGAGCTTTTTATTCTTTCTTGAGGTAGGCCTATATTGCTGTGAATTTCCCTCTTAGGACTGCTTTCACTATGTCCCATAAATTTTGAGTCGTCGTGTTTTCATTTTCATTTGTCTCTAGGTATCTTTTGATTTCTTCCTTGCTCTAATTGTTAACCCATTCATTGTTTAGTAGCATGTTATTTAGTCTCCATATGTTTGTGTATTTTCCAGTTTTTTTCTTGTAGTTGATATCAAGTTTCATACCATTGTGATCAGTGAAGAAGGTTGATATGATTTCAATCTTCTTAAATTTATTGAGACTCGAATTGTCTCAACAAATCCTAACATGTGGTCTATCCTTAAAAATGTTCCATGTGCACTTGAGAAGAATGTATATTTTGCTGCTTTAGGGTAAAATGCTCTGAAAATATCTATTAAGTCTATCTGTTCTAGTGTGTCTTATAGGCCCATTGTTTCCTTGTTGATTCTTTGCCTGGAAGATCTGTCTGTTGGTGTCAATGGAGTGTTAAAGTCTCCTACTATGAGTGTATTATATTGATCTCTCCTTTTATGTCAGTCAATAATTGCTTTATGTATGTAGGTGCTCGTATGTTGGGTGCGTATATGTTTACTAGGGTATGTCCTCTTGATTTATCGATCCTTTATCATTATGTAATGCCTTTTTTGGTCTCTTATTATAGCCTTTGTTTTAAAGTCTATTTTATCTGATATAAATATTGCTACCCCGGCTTTTTTTTTCATTTCCACTTGCATGAAATATCTTTTTCCATCCCTTTACTTTCAGTCTGTGAGTGTTGTTTTTATCTGAAGTGGTTCTCTTGTAGATAGCATATGCATAGGTTTTGTTTTCTTATCCATTTGGCTAACTTATGTCTTTTAATTGGAGCATTTAATCCATTTACATTTAAAGTGATTACTGATAGGTACATTGTTACTGTCATTTTATTATTCATATTTGTTATTTCTGTTTTCTTTTTTACCCCTTCTCTTTTTACAGAAGAGCCTTTAACATTTCTTGTAATGCTGGCTTGTTGTTGATTAATTCCTTAAGCTTTATCCTGTCTGGAAAGCTCTTTATCTCACCCACCATTTGAATCAGAAGTCTCGGTGGGTAGAGTATCCATGGCTGTGGATTCTTGTTTTTCATAACTTTGAATATTTCTTGCCATTCCCTTCTGATCTGCAAAGTTTCCATTGAAAAGTCAGCAGACATTCTTATGGGGGTACCCTTGTAAGTAACTGACTTCCTTTCTCTTGCTGCCATTCTTATGGGGGTACCCTTGTAAGTAACTGACTTCCTTTCTCTTGCTGCTTTTAGGATGCTCTCTTTGTTTTTGACCTTTGGCATTTTAATTATGATGTGTCTTGGTGTAGGTCTGTTTGAATTCCTCTTGTTTGGGATTCTTTGTGTTTCCTGAACTTCTATGTCTAATTCTTTTTCTGGGTTAGGGAAATTTTCTGACATTATTTCTTCAAATAGATTCTCAACCCCTTGTTCTCTCTCTTCCTCTACAGGTACTCCTATGATCCG
>NW_011888789.1:12905882-12908352 GCF_000151845.1 Pteropus vampyrus
TTCTCTCTCTTCCTCTACAGGTACTCCTATGATCCGGATATTTTTATGCTTCATGTCATCCCAGAGATCTCTTAAACTCTCCTCATTTTTTAAAATTCTTTTTTCTTTTTGTTGTTCTGACTGGGTATATTCTGCTACCTTGTCTTCCAATTCACTGATTTGATCTTCTGCTTTATCCAATGTACTATTGAATCTTTCTAGTGTATTCTTCATTTCAATTATTGTATTCCTCATTTCTATTTGGTTCCTTTTTATTGTTTCTATGTCCTTTTTAATACTTACTATCTCTCTGTTGAGGTTCTCATTGTGCTCATCCATTCTCCCCATAAGTTTGCTGAGCATCCTTATAATCATTATTCTGAACTCTGTCTCTGGTAGGTTGCTTGCCTCCATTTCATTTAGCTTATTTTCTGGAGTTTTCTTCTGTTGTTTCATTTATGGCATCTTTCTTTGATTTCTTATTTTATTAGCCTCTCTGTGTTTGTTTCTGTGTCAGGAATATTTGTTTCGTCTCTCAGTTTTTGCCATATGGCCTAATGTGGAAGGAGTCCTGTGTGGCATGGTGGTGCACTGTCCTTGATCCCTTATGCCGGGGACTCTGGAGGTGACTTTTGTGTGGGTTGTGTGTGATCTTCTGTTGTCGCCAAGTCTTTCTTGTTGTTAGTAGATCAGTGTATAGGATTATCGCTTAGGCTGACTAATTGTGGGAACTGGCTGCACTCAGAGGGTAAGAGTTGCTGTGTGGGGGCTGATCCCACTGAGTGGGATTGCCCTAGCAGGCTTGTGTACTTGTTGCAACCACCCTTTGTGGGTATCACTAATGGGACTAGTCAGAAGTTGCTCTTTTATGGTCTGGTGCTAGCCTCCAGATGTATTGGTTTTGTGGCCCCTTGGGAGGGGCCAAGGTCAGCCACTGCTTTTGATTGCTCAGGGCTACAAAGTGATCCCAGATGGTTGTTGCCTATGCTGGATCTGTAGGTAAGTAGAAGAGACAATGCTGTAAGCAGCAGTCAGTTATCTCTATCTCTGACCTATAGCAGTTTAGCAGAGGGACCAGTGCTCCTCAAGGCCTGGCACTGACTTTCAGTTGCCCGTAAGTCTCTGAAACTGGATGAGCCTCTAGGTGATATGCTTATCGGGTGGCGCAGGGACCCTGGGAGTCTCCTGGGTCTATTGAGTAAATTTCCTCCTGCCACTGCTGTGTCAATTTACATGCCAAAGCTGTCTGTGGCTCCCTGTACAAGTTTCCACCCATAGCAAGGTCAGCTGCTGCCCATCGTGGGCCTGAAAGCACTATCCCAGGGCAGGGGCAGCTGCCTCTCAATGTGCAGCGGGCGCTTTGTGTATTGGATGGAGCAGGAGCTCAGGGAGTCAAGGGCCATCAGGCCAATACAAACCCCTGCAATCCCCTCCAGAGATATTGCAGCTCATACAGGCAGTAGTGGTCTGTCCCAAACTGTTTTTCTCGAAATGCGCTCATTGTGCTAGCCAAGGTCTTTTGCCTGCATTGACTGCACAACCCCAGAGCCAAGCAGGGTACAAGAGGCTGCTTGTCAATGGACTACTGGCACTTTGTGGCTTGGGTGAAGTGGGATCTCAGGGAGACAAGGTCCATCTGGCTAATATATCCTCAGTTTTGCTGCAACTTCTGTGCCTGGGTGTTCCCTCTGTAGTCACAGATCACAGTGAGACCAGCTGCCATCTGGGGCGGTCCCACAGACCCTTGCACTCCCCAGACACAATATTGCAACTCTTGCAGGCAGCAGAGTTCTGCCTGCCACTGATTTCTGTGCAATGCCTGCCCTGTGCTAGCCAGTTTGTTGCCTGTGTGGATTGGGAGATGAGGAGGGGAGAGGCAGGGCTGTGGGCTGCCTGGGGAAATTTCAGTGGGCTGCCTGGGGCAATTCGTGGGTAGGGTGTCTGTCAGTATGACAAGATTCATCGAGCAAAGAACAAATGGAAATTCTATTTGAAAGGTGGTGTTATGTGTTTTGGAGAGAGAGACTATGTATTTGCAAAAACCGTTGGTGATGCAGAGCGGTAAAACTTATGAGCTCGATACATCGTTAACATCAATGAGACTATATTATTTATTGTGAAACTTTTATTTAAATGTAGTCCACAGAGCTGCTCAAATTTTTAGTTAACTGTATGGAATTTAATAAAATAATTCAAATGTAGATACAAATATACAATTTTATATTTCCGCCCCCCTCCCCCCCACCAAAAAAAAAAATAGTATCAGAGAGACAATGACAGATCAATATAGCCTAAGTCTTGCTGCAACTTTGGTAACCATTCCTGAGTTCCAGCAGAAGTCCTAGATCACAACAAGACTAGCTACTGTCTAGGACTGGCCCACAGATTCCCGATACCCACCCAAATTTGTGTTGGCAGCAGTGATCTGCCTTATCTCAGAAATGTGGCTCACGATGCTGGCTGCCCGCTGGGAATGGAAATGGGGCTCACA
>NW_011888789.1:12909847-12923912 GCF_000151845.1 Pteropus vampyrus
GCGGTGTTTGGTCTTGGAGGATATGGGGGGAGGGGCACTTTGGGTTAGGGTATGGGATCTGTGACTCAGCCTCATGTTTTGCAACCATGGCTGGTAATAATCAACTGTTACTTCTCTGCTGTCCCCACTTCTCTGCTGTCCCCACTTCTCTGCTTTCTGCCCTGATTCCTGGGCACAGCTGCTGCGTGAAGCTCACAGCTCTCTCAGGCAGGGCTGTTCAGGAAACCTGCCGCACCTTTTCCCCTCCCCCTCCTCCTGCTGGGAGCTCTGGCTGTGAGAGGCAGCCTCTTTGTTTCTCCCAGTCTACTGCCTGACTCCTGGGATTCTGACTTATGGTAGCTCTTATGTGCAGAACCCAAGCTCAGACGTGCTTGTGTGCAGGTTGGGTGTTCTTTGTTTAGTTGTAGATGTTCATCTTATTGTTGTTTCAAGGGGAGAGATCTGGGGACATCTCTCACTCTGCTATGTTTCTTCCCTTAATTTTTGAAGGTTTGTTTGCCCAGTATAGTATACTTTGTTGGCAGTTTTTTTTTTCTTTCAACACTTAGAATATATCATCTCACCGCCTTCTGGCTGACAAGTTTTCTGTTGAAAAATTTACTCATAGTGTTATAGGGGATCCCTTAAATGTGATCGCTCACTTTTTTCCTGCTTTCTAAATTTTCTCTTTGTCTTTGAATTTTGACATTTTGATTATAATGTGACTTGGTATGGATTTCTTTGAGTTCAACTTATTTGAGGTTCTTTGGTCTTACTGGATTTGGATGTCCTTTTCTTCTCTCCAATTTGGGAAGTTTTTAGCCATTAATTTTTTGAATATGCTTTCTGATCCTTTCCTTTTCTATTTTTCTTATGGAACTCCCATAATGCGTATAATAGTCCCACAAAATGCATATGCAGGTCTCTCAGAAAGTTAAAAATAGAATTAGCATGTGACCCAGCAATTCTACTTTGGAGAGTTGTGTCTCACATGTATATTAAGCTTTCTTCACTTTTTTTCATTTTTTTTAGTCTTGTTTGCTCTTTACTAATTTCCAATGACTTTCTTCGAGTTCACTGATATTTTCTTTTGGCTGATGTAGTCTGTTGTTGAATCCTTTTAGTGCATTTTTCAGTTTAATTAGGATATCATAAGCTCCATGATTTCTGTTTAGTACTATGAGCTCTGGAAAAGTGGATCAACTCTTTCCCTTCCAAGGTAGAAGATAAGAGCTGGGATTATTATCCACTCACTCTGTGGCGATTGGGAGGGGTACCATTGGTGTCTACTAGCCCAAGCTGCCACCGCTGTTGTTTCCTGGGCAGCTAGACTGTCCAGACCCATCAAAGCTCCAAGAACTAAAAGAAAGATTCCAGTTTGGGGGCAGCTCCTTTGGAAGTGTATAGGTCCAAAGCTTGCACACAAATCCCTTCCCTCTGCTGAGTGTGACTGGGATGTAGAGGGTCTCTTTCTGCTTGTTAGGCTTGTGATTGGGTAGGGTCTCTAATGAGAGGGTTTCCTGAATCTTCCTATGACTTTGATGAGTCTGGTTTTTTATGCTCCCAGAGTAAAGGAGACTTTAATTTATGATTCATCGCAAAGGGAATTTATCTATGAATTCTTGCTTACTCAGTGCATTTGTGAGAGGGAAGGAGAGTCCAGGGCTTCCTATGATGTAATGTTGCTGGTGTCTTTCTCTCTCTGAATGTTTTCCCACCTCCAACATTATGGAGATATAATTAACGTATAACACTATGTAAATTTAAAGTGTACAACTTGTTGATTTTATATATTTATGTATTGCCAAAGGATTACCGCCATAGAATTAACTAACACCTCCATCCTGTTACATAATTACTATTTCTTTTTTTTGTCATGAGTACTTTAATGATTTACTCAGCAACTTTCATGTATATAATGCAGTATTATTAGCTATAATTGCCATGCTGTACACTAGCTCCCAAGAACTTGTTAATATTATAACTGGAAATTTTTACCTTTTGACCATATCTCCTTATTTCCACAACTAAAAGCCCCTGGTAACCATAATACTACTCTCTTCTGAGTTGGGATTTTTTAGATTCCACAGATAAGTGATATATAGTATTTATCTTTCTCTGTCTGGCTTATTTCTCTTAGCATAATGCCTTCGAGATTCATCCAGGTTGTCTCAAATGGCAGAAATTCATTCTTTTCATGGCAGAATAATATTCCATTGTAGACATGCATTTACTTTTATATTCATCTATTGATAGACACTTATGTTGTTTGCATATCTTTGATATTGTGAATAAGGCTACAGTGAATGTGAACGAGAAAATATCTTTTTGAGATCCTGATTTCAATTCCTTTGAATATTTACCCAGAAGTGGGATAGCTGGATCATATGGTGGCCCTATATTTAAGATTTTGAGGTACCACCATTCTGTTGTCCATAGTGGCTGCACCAATTTACATTCTCTCCAATGATGTACAAGGGTTCCCTTTTTCTCCCTTTTTTTGCCAGTATTTATTATCTTTTACCTTTTTGATGATAACAAACTTAGCATGTGTGAGGTGATATCTCATTGTGGTTTTGACTTGCAGTTTGCTGATAATTAGTGATGTTGAGCACTTGTTCATGTACCCATTTGTTATTTGTGTGTCATCTTTGCAAAATGTCTATTCATGTCCTTTACTGATTTTCTAATCAATTTATTTATTTATTTATTTATTGTTTTTGCTTGACTTGTATGAGCTTTTTATGTATTTTGGGTATGGATGCATTATCAGGTATATGATTTGCAAATATTTTCTCCCCTTCACTAGATTGCCTTTTTATTTTGCTGATTGTTGTTGTTGTGCAGCATCTTTTTACTTTGATACAATCCCACTTATTTATTTTTTCTTTTCTTGCTTGTGCTTGTTACATATATAGGAGAAGAAAATGTTCAGTTGAAATTTTGAGGTGATCTATTAGCTTCATGAACTTGGATATCCAAGTTTCTTCCCAGAGTTGGAAAGCTATCAGCCAGTATATGTTTAAATAAGCTTTCTATGTCTTTCTCCCTGTCTTCTCCTTCTGGGACTCCCATGAGTGTTCATTATTTCTTTGATGATATCCTATAAGTCCTCATCTATCTTTGAGCTCATTTGTTCTCTCTTTGGTTTGTTCAAATCTGCTGGTGAAGCTCTCTGTTGAATTCTTGAGTGTAGCCATTGCACTTTTTATCTACAAAAATTTTTTTTTATGTTTTCTATTTTTTTATTGACCCCCCCCAATTTGTTCTTGTATTGCTTTACCCTATATCATTAAACTGTTTCTTTTTTCTCTTTTAGCTTTCTGAGCATTTTTAGAACAATTATTTTTAATTATTTGTCAGACATTTCCTGGATCTCTTTTTGAGGCCTGATCCAGGGCCAAAACCATCTGTAGGTCCTCCATCTGTCAATGTGCTCATTGTGGCTGCATATGCTCCCCTCCCACAAGGCATGTGCACTACAATGGAGTCCAATGACAGGTGTCAGGCATACAGTTTGAGGGGCGAGGTTTGAGCATAGGCATGGTGTAATGGTTCATCTGGGAGTCATAGATAGGTGACCTGAACTCATGAAGCTGCAGCTCTAGCTGGCTGCATGTACTGCTCCTGGGCTTTGATAGAGGAGGGGATTATCTCAGGTCACTGGCATCTTATATTTGCATAGCTGCAGATACCTTGGATGGCTACTGGTGTGGTTCCCAACTTCCAGCAGCAGGGTGTGTTGGAGGGAGTGTTGAGGGATTCAAGCATTGGCTTCAATGAATGAGAAGACCTATGGGGCAAAAGCTAGCAGAGATCCATATGAATTTGCAGCTACTGTGCTGGCCATTGGCCTCATCAGTGGGAATACCTGCTGAATTCATCTGTGAACTGCAATCCTGTGGCTCTCTGTTTGCTCTTAATAGCCTCTGCTTTTCTGGCCTTTTGAGGTGCCTCAGTATGTTTCAGCTTTGCTGGTCTGGGTGGGATGAAACTGAAGTAGGACCTTTGTGCAGTGCCCTGAGATGCTGGAGAAACTGATCACTTTCTCCTCTCTTCCTTTCTTGGCCAGAGAAACTCTTTCTAGCTGGGAAGATTCTTCTTGGTACTGAACAATGCTGGTTTGAGGAATGGGATGATGCAGACAAAATAAAGTTGTTTTCCTTCTCTTCTTGTGTGATTTTTCTCAAGTTTTTTGTTTGTTTGCTTGTTTCACTGTGTTGCTAAAACTTTCTAAGTGGACTCTACTGGTCTCTCAGAGACATTTTTGTTCACAGATAACTGTCCACTTGTTGATCTTTGTTGGGGGATGGGGAAGCCGGATTCTTATACATCGGCATTTTTTCCACTTAGTTTCTTACTCTGGAATCTACTTTTTATGGTTCTTAGTTCAGGTCTAGACCATGGCTTAAATTTAATTTCCATATCCTCTGTGTATCAATATTAAACAGGTATTGAATTATTAGATTGGTAGTTTCTACGGGGAGACCTTGAAGGAAAATTAATTTCTATAGGAATTTGGGGAAGCTAGCAGAGAAAACAGAGACTGTATGTAGTAGTATCAAAGCAAGGTAAAAAATTACAGGCACAAGGAGGATATATTTTAGAGTGATTTTAGATTTTGCTAGAGAATATTTGAGGGATGCAATTTGGGGATCAGCATTTTGTTTTAAAGTTTTAGGATATCAATAATAAAGACTAATCCTTGAATATTTCACAGTTTCCCTCTCTTCTGTTCTCAAGCTCTTTGATGTATTATCTTTAATTTGTCAAATTTCCCCATTAATGCTAATATAATTCTAAATTATCTTTGGCGAAGTGTACTGGTTAAGCATCTGTGGAGCCTCCAGCTAAGAATTAGGATTAAATTGAGAATGTATTCAGCAAATTCTGTCAGGTGTGTGTTTTAGTTGTAGAAAGATCAATTTCTAACACATAGTTATGATAGTGTCTATATGATATTAGACTGCTTCTCAGCCTTTTAATTGTTTTCCTCAATACTATGCAGCTAAGAGCACAGAAACATTTAAACTCAGATATGGAAACATGGTATGGAGATTTCCTATGTTAAAGTGATATTGATTTTAAACAAGACAGACTGTCTTTCCAAGAACTCATAGCATAATGTGTCACTTTAGTGAATGAACATCAATGTAATGGGATCATCTTACATGCTTTTCCTCAGGGCTGGGCTAGACAATTACTTAGAGCATCTGTGTCATTGTCTGAGTCCTTAAAAGTTTCTTTTAAAGCATTCAATACAGAGTCAAACATCATAAACAACAGAAAAGACAACCAATTCCATAACTTGATTAATGAAAGCAGTGGCATAGGAAGTCCTACCCACCCTCTTTTTTTTTAAACCAAAGAATGGAAGTTTTTTTTGTTTTAAATCTCAGACTTAACTTCACCTTAAAATTTTCAGAGAGTCCATCAAAACACACAGGGCTGTACAATGACCTAATGATCACAATCAGAATACAGAGGCAGTACAATGAAAAGTAGTTCAGCATTTCGAATTGTCCCTGGAGGTACTTCCCAGGATGGAATTTGAACACAAAGGGCTCAAGGAGTGTACAGTTCTGTTCTGTAATGTGATGGACAGTTCCAGTGAACAAGACAGACAAGAGTCCTCAAGGTATTTTCAGTAGAAGACCAATAGGCAACTATAATTCACTTAAACTGAAAAACAAAAAGGTGAATCCATTTAGAATTCTTGCCTAGACAATGGGAAAACAGCAAAAGTAAAGTTAACTTCTCACTAAATATAGAAAGGAATAAGATTTTGTAGAGACAATACCATGCTATGTCATATTTGAGCCTGAGGTGAAGGGGAAAATCTACACCTTTATATTTATCTTCTTTATTTGAGCTAAGTGGGAAAATTTAATAAAAGTTCTATTAATAACAAAAGCTACATGATTTAATAATACATTGTATGTATATTGAATTGTGTGTTCACCACCCAAAGTTAAATTTCCTCCTGTCACCATATATTTGACCCCCTTTTACCCTATCTACCTCTGCCCTGCCTCCTTCCCCTCTGATAACCACTAAACTGTTGTCTGTGTCTATGAGTTTTTTTGTCTTGTTCATTTGTTGCTTTCAGTTTTTATATTTTACATATAAGTAAAATCATATGATTCTCAACTTTTTCTGTCTTATTTTGCTTTGAACAATAATCTCAGGGTACATGTATATAATGGAATATTACTCAGCCATAAGAAAAGATGAAATAGTGCCATTTGTGACAACATGGATGGATCTTGAGAAGTGGATGCTTATATAATATTCTTGAGCATTGGAGTCAGTGTCACCAAATGCTGGACACTGGGTCTCCTTACTCATAAATAGAAACATAAATAACCTCCTACCTTCATCATAGTCCTGCTCTGGTAATAAAATGTTGTGGGAAGGCTCCATGAGTAATAAAATACAATGAATTAACAAGTAGGGTGAACAATTACATAAAAGTCCACAAAATAAATACCTTTCTTCTAGCAATTCTTGGCAGTCATATAGGAAACAAAATAAAACAGAAACAAACAAAAATATCCCCACACAAAACAAAGCAAAAAACCCCTCAGTTTTTGACTTTTACTTGGCCTTACCAAGTAAAAAAATGCATCTTCTTGATACCACTACTTTCTCAGAATCTCCTTCAAGAGCACTCCCACCCATAGCAGGTCATTGCAGTTCTTGATATGACCAGCTTTTGGCATTGTCTGTTCAAGAATGTGTACCTCCTCCTTCCCCCCCAGGGTTCTGAGAACCACAATAACTTCAGTGCTGCTGTGATACGTTCTGTCCTTAGATGTCTCAAATTTAACTTCCAGTCATTCTTTTGTTGTTCTTTTGGGTTTTGTGGTGACCTCGGTTCAAAGCCCGCCAAATAGAGGCAAGGATAGGAAAGTTAATACTATATATACTTAAATTTCTTGGGCCCTGGGAGAATTAGGTGACAGAACCACAGCAGACATAGTTCTGAGAGAAAAAGAAAATTCTGGCCAGAAGTGGGTTCACCAGGGAAGCAGGCCTTGGGAATCAAGAAAACAATACAGAAGTACCTGCCATCCTGAGTCTCAAAAGTTGAGCTGGAAAGGCCATGGGAGAGGATGTTGGGTTGTTCAGAGTGGTGAATTACTGATGTGCTTTCCCAAGCCACTCATAGGACCCTCCAGTGGATTGGAAAAGCTGTTCCAATAGCACAGTAAAGCAGGATTTTATGCAACAAACAATGACCTGTCCTTATTTAAAATTTAGTGTTTTATTCATCAGGATTTTTTTCTTGCAATTCAGTTTGATTTTTTAAAAACAATATTGTACTAAGATGTTATTTGATTATCAAGTTTTTGTCTTCCTACCCCTTTTTTCCACCATCCCAGCCCTGGGCCTGTATAGAATTTGGGGGAATTGAGAAGCTAAATTAGATTTAGTCAAAGCAGTTTTTTGGTTGGAGCAAAGCGAACAGAGGCTAATTACTTATTGGGTTAGTTCAAAAGTAAGTCTTTTCAAAAGATGGAAAATTGATGAAGGTGGATTCTGCTCACAAACTTATTTTGACTGTTTTCTTGCATACTGTATATGTATGGATTTTATCTTTCAGAAGAAAGAGTGAAATTTATAATGTTCTCCAGCTATGAAAATGTGTGAATTAATAGTGGTGACAACCAAAGATCTATTCTTATTCCATGTGATTAACATGATCAACACAATCCACCTCTAAATCACGAAGTCAAAATAATGAGAGATTTGAATTATTCCTTTTTTTAAGTTAGACATAACTAAATATATAAAAGGGTTAAAGTAGATAAATATTGATCTTCCTAATTTTAAAGTTCAATAATTCTTATTTAGTCATCGTTAGTATACTTGGGAACAGAGATGAGGAATCTAGTATGGAATAAGAAGAGTTAAATCCAATTTTCTTTGAGCTTCTAATCAGAATTGCATTATAAATACTGTTTCTCTCCTATTTGGAATAAAAGCAAACTATTTTTTCTCATTGGGTGGGACACTAAAGCAGAAAGTAAACACTTTAGCAGAAAAAGAGAGGGCCATGGCTGCTCATTCTTCTAACAATATGGAGGTATTTAAATAATGTTGCTATTTACTTTATCTTCTCTTTGGTACAGAAGAAAGTCTACCAGTCTTCAAATGAAGGGATCCCTTTTTAATCCTAGATCTATCCCCAGCAACTATTTAGTGCTAGGTAATTATAAACCTCTCTAGGGATCACATTATAATTTCTAGAGTGAGTCTATGATTTCTTCAATGGTGATTGGAATTACATATTGTAATTTACTTTTTTTTCCTTTTAGCTTCTAGAGGTGCTTCGTTTACTTGCTTCGATGAAATAAATTCAAGAGGTGATAGATATGGAAACTGTGGTGCAGACTATTGTGCTTTTTCGTATGTATTTGGAAAATTCTAATTTTGTTTGGATTGCGGGATTATATATGGCTAAGATCCTGGAATATATTATCATGTACACACTAAAATGGCATTTTGTACCAGGTTTTTTTTTGTTTCATGATCTGAGCAGAACAGTATTACCCATTATCTGCAAATAACATGTCTTCAGGGTCTATAATGTTACAACAACAATGGCCATAAAAATTGCCTTTATTTATTGTGATGAACTAGACATTGTATTAGGTAGTTTATATATGTTATCAATATATATTTATATATATCAAACACTTGTAATATGAAGTATTTATCCCTTGTTACTATTAAAAATTGAAGACCAGTGGCCATTTGTTTGAATATCAGAAGCTAATACAGGACAGATCAGGCCCATCAGATTGCAAAAATCATTAATTTTTCTTTTGTCACATTGCCTCACAAAACAGAAAAAGCCACATCATACGTAAGTTGCTGGGCTCCAAAAAATGTTTGAAACCTGGATTTAAGTTAGTAAAATATCTTTTTAACTTAATTATATCAGCAATCTATGTTATTTCAGTAAATAATAAGAGAAATTTTTTTCTGCCTTATGCTTCTAGTAATCTTCTGTGTGGAAAATTAGTTTGTGCCTGGCCGCATAAAGCATTAGTATCACGTGCAAATTTATCTGTGATTTACACACATATACGAGAGGATATATGTGTATCTACATTTCTACACTCAGGCAAGCTTAAATTTACAAAAGCTGAAGACAGAGATGAAACATTTGTACAAGATGGCAGTGCGTGTGGTCCTGAGATGGTAACTAGAACTACAGAATTTCAAGTGTTTAAAAAATTTTTTTATGGTTATACTCATTTTGACAATATAAGAACCAATGTATTTTTAAACAACCTTACTGAGGTATCGTTTACCATAAAATTTACCTATGGTAAGGGTACATTTCATTGTTATTGATTAATTTACAGAGATATATACCACCATCACCACATCCAATTTTAGAACATACCATCATCACCCTCTCCCTCTTGCCTGTTTTGCCCATGCCCACCGCTAAGCAACCTACCCGTTTTTCCCTATTATTAACATCTAACAATAGTATACATTTGTCATAACCAATGAGCCAATGTTGGTACATTATTATTAACCAAATCCCATACTTCATTCAGATTTCCTTAGTTTTTACCTAATGTTCTATTCCAGGATTTCACCCAGGGTACCGCATTGCATTTATTAGTTGTATATCCTTAGGGTCTTCTTTCTTGACAGTGACAGTTTCTCATAATTTCCTTGTTTTTGATGGTCTTGACAGTTTTGAGGAGAACTGGTGAGATATTCTGTAGAATGTTCCTCAGTTAGGATTTGTCTGATGTTTTACTAGGTTTATGTGTTCTTGGGAGGAAGATCACAGAGGTAAAGTGCCCTTTCATCATATCATATTATGTATACATACTATTGATGTTAACCATGATCACTTGGGTAAGGTAATGTTTGTCAGATTTCTTACTGTAAATTATTCTTTTTTTCCCCTTTCTATATTACACTTCAATGAAAGAAGTTACCATGCCTAGCCCACACTTAAGGAGTAGTAAGTTATAGTCCACCTTCTCATGGGTTCAGTATGTACATAAATCATTTTGAATTCTGCATGGAAAATTTATTCATTCTTCTCCATTTATTTATTCAGTCATTCATTTGTTACAGTGTGGACTCATGACATTTATGTTACAGTCTGGGTTATAATCCAGTACTACTTTATTTATTTCAGTGTTCAAATTGTTGTAGCTTTGGCCATTGGGAGTTCTCTAGTTGGCTCCTGCATCTCTTTGACATACCCTTATCATTGTGGGATTTGTTTTTTTCTTTTTGAGTACTTCCTTACTTTCTGGAATCATAAGCTGTTCATTGTATGTTTCCTGCCTAAGTTCCTAGAATTTGCCATTATCCCAGGAGACTTGGTTCATTTTAATTGGAAATGGTATTTAGAAATCATGATCTAGGTGCTAATTGTGCTTTTTTTGCTACTGTAATGTTGCTCCTTATGGCCCCATCAACAGACAGAGCTAGGAAATACATATCTACATAATATTTATATATACGTATATATGTACATATTTATGTATATATATTCACATTAACTGTATACATGTGTATGTGTGTGTGTATTCATATAAATACATTAAAAAGCATGAGATTCATTCTAGACTCCTACCTTTTCATATTTGTAATTGTTTTCTTTGACAGTGACACACTTTTTTCCTTCTTTTCATGTATATATTGTTTCATTCTAGAATGTATTTAGAATACCCATTAAGTTATTTCAGAATGGCTAACTCATTCTATTGTGAAAAAAATACTAATTAGGATTCAATATTTGCTTTTAGTTCTTTTTGCCTTTAGCCTGATATATATATATTGATATATATCAATAAAATATGAATAAAGTATATATATATACTTTACTGAATATATGAATAAAGTATATATATATATATACTTTATTCAAGAGTTATTTGGGTTAATTCGTTCTCCCTGCCAATGTGGTTAGATTATTCATTTGAAAAACAGTAGGCTGTGGGATTTTCTCCTGTCCTTGTTAATTTAATTTAATTTTAGTTTTTGAGATGTGAAATATCAACATTTTTAAAGTTCAAAACTGTATGATATTATACTCAGAGAATTGTCATTTTCCATCCTCCTATCCTATTCCCACCTCTGTAACCTTGCTATCTCATGCTTATCACTCTCCCTTACTCCCAATAGAGAAACAACTAGTTTTTATTAGTTTCTGGTTATCTTACCTTTTATTTTTTACACAATAGAACAGATACATATGTATTTTTTATATCTCCTTTGTTACTCTAAAGGTAGTGTACTATATATGCTCTTTTGCACTTTCTTTTTTGCTTAATATAAAATAACCAATTTACGTCAGTTCTAGAGAGCTTCCTTAGTTTTTATATTTTTCTGGCTGGATTTAATTTTATTTATTAAAATAAATAAAATTTTCCATTATGTGATAATACAGAAAAGAAAAAAAGAGGAAAGAAATAATTTATAGTGTCACCATCTAGCGATAAATTCCATTTATAGTTTGTAACATTTCTTCCCAGTACTTTTAGTGTTTTTGGCACTTTTCACACTTTTAAAATTTCAAAATTTATTTTATATTAAACTTGAAATTCTTGGGCCTCCCTTGAATACTAGAATATGCAAATGTATGAGCATGATACCACATGAACACAAGGTTAAAGATTTCATGACTGAAAGAGAACACCAGTTTGAATTAAAGGAAATATATTCCTTTTCTTAGGAAAAGTATAAAGAAGAACAAAAACATCGAAGTTTATTGAGTTTAAGGATGATAATAATATAGTATAATTTATTGAATTAGAAGTCCAAAAAATTTATAAAATTAATATAAATGCAAATTATAAAGATAATGTTTTAATTTTGCAAATGGAGAAAAATATGAAGATAGAAAATCATTATCCAGAATCTTACCTAGAAGTAGTCACAGCTTATAGTGGTCTTTTATTTTTCTTAAATTTTTTATTTTTAAAGTATACCTTAATGGAAAGTCATAAAAATAGTTGAGAGGTCCTGTGTCTCCTTTGCCCAGATTGTCTTAATATCTATAACTGTTCACAATATCAAAAACAGGAAACTGACATCGACATTGGTAAAGATCTTATTTAAATTTCATCTCTTTGTATGTATATGTGTATGTGTGTGTTTAGTTCTGTGCAGTTCTGTCACGTGTATATATTCAAGGAACCATCATCACAATTAAGATACATCACAAATAAATTATATTACCAACATGGAACTCCCTCGTGGTATCATCACTTTGTAGTCACATCTCTTCCACCGTGTCTCTAATTCCTGATTCTCATCAGTTTTCTATATAATTGTATCATTGGGAGAATGTTATAATAATGTAATCATATATGTAACCTGTTGAGATTAATTTTTGTCACCTAGCATAATGTGTTTGGGATTCATCCAGGATGCTGTGTGTGCTAAGTAGTTTGCTCATATTTAGTGCTGAGTAGTTTTCCTTTGTATGGATTTACCACAGTTGGTTTAACTATTCATACATTTAAGAGTATTTGGTTGTTTAAGATTTATAGCTATTACAGATAAAGTTGCTATTGACATTTGTATGTAAATTTTGTGTGGACGTAAGTTTTTATTTTTCATTATAAATTCCCAGGAGTGCCATTGGTGGGCCATATGGCAAATATATGTACAATTGCAAATCTATTTTCCAGAGTGACTGTACCATTTTATATACCCACCAATATATGAGCGATCCAATTTCTCTCTGCATCTTCACTAGCATTTGGTATTATCTCTAATTTTTATTTTAGCCATTCTAATAGGTGGGTAGTGATATCTCATTGTAGTTTTAATTTGCATTTCCTTAATGGATAATGATGTATATCTTGACATCTGTTTATTTGCCATCTATACATCCTTGCCATTGGTATGTCTCTTGAAGTCTTTTTTTGCCCTTTCTTGTTGGATTATTTTTTTTTTACTGTTGAGTTTTGAGATACACACACATGTGCACACACGTGCATGCACACACACACACTGGATAATACTTTTTCTCAGTTTTGTGGTCTGTAAATATTTTCTTTCAATCCGTAGCTTATATTTTCATCCTCTTCACAAGGGCTTTCACAGAGTAAACACTTTAAGCCAACTCAAAGAGCCCTTTGCCTAGCCTTAGATCACCAAATTTTCTCTCATGTGTTTTCTAAATATCCCATATTTAGAGTTAATTTTTAAATAAGTTGTGAGATTTAGGTCAAGATTTTATTTTTGTCTATGATGTTGTATTAGTCAGGGTTCTCCAGAGTAACAGAACCAATAGTGTGTGTGTAATTTATTTACAGAGAAAGGGAGTGATTTATTTTAAGGAATTAGTGGAGGCTGGCAAGTCCAAAATAAGTAGGGCAGGGGGCAGGCAGGCAGACTGGAAATTCAGGTAAGAGTTGATGCTTCAGTCTTGAGTCTCAATTCTGTAGAATAGCAGATTGAAAGCTTAGGCAGGGTTTCTATATTTCAGTCAGGAGGAAAATTCTTTCTTTGGAGAAACCTCAGTCTTTGCTCTTAAAGCCTTCCTTCATCTGATTGGATGAAGCCTACCTACATTATGGAAGGTAATTTGTTTTACTCAAAGAATACCGATTTAAATGTTAATCACATCTAAAAAATATCTTCACAGGAAAATCTGGACCAGTGTTTGACTAAACAGCTGTGCACAATAGACTACCCAAGTTAACACATATAATTAACCATCACAGATGTGTAATTGCTCTAGCACCATTTGTGGAAAAGATTATCCTTTATTACATTGCTTTGCACTTAAAAAAAAACAAACCAGAAGATTATTTTTGTATGGGTCTACTTCTGGGGTTTTATACACTACTTTATTTGTGTCCAGTATCACACTGTTGATTACTTTAGCTGTATAGGAAGGCTTAATATTGGGTAGAATGATTCCTTCCATTTTATTCTTTTTGTCAAGATTGTTTTAGTTATTCTATAGATTGTGCCTTCCCATATAAATTTTAGAATGAACTGATCTTTCCTTATAAGTAACCTCGTTGGGATTTTGATAGGAAGTACATTAAACCTAGATCAATTTGTGGAGGATTGACATCTT
>NW_011888789.1:12924254-12927019 GCF_000151845.1 Pteropus vampyrus
CAATCTACATGCCTTTTATTTACTTTTTCTTGCTTTACTGCAGTAATTAGAAGTTCTAGTACAATGTTGAATATAAGTAGTGAAAGTTGACATCCTTTCCTTGTTACAGATCTTAGGAAGAAAGCATTAGTTATTCCATCATTAAACATAATGTTAGTTTTAGTTGTTTTGCTTTTGTTTTTGTGTTGGTATGTGGTGCTGTAATAAATCTAACCAAAAGTAACCTCACAGGGTGATCTGATCATAAATTCCTAGCTTGACAGTTCATGGTTGGTAGTCGTGCTTCAGGCATATAACTTCTTTACTAAAGGTTTATCTTTCTTTGCCTTAAGCAAGCCCTGTCAATTGTTTCTGTGAATCTAGGTTAACACGCTTTTGATATCTCTCTTTTTCGGATCCCTAGAAGCACAAACACCCTCAACAGAGCACATAATCTTAACTATTCTGTACTTCAGTTCCCACCTTGCTTTCTCCCACCCTCATGTAATCTTCCTTATGTTCCTTCCTTAACTCCTAATGCATAAAAGAAATAGTGAACCTGTCATTCTCTGGAGCACTTGAGATCTTTTCTGGCAGTGTCGTCAGTTGGCTCCAACAAACTCTTATGCAAATTCTCTACAGGTTTGGATGTTTCTTATGTTGACAGGTAGATGCCCTTTATTATGTTGAACTAATTATCCTCTACTGCTAACTTGCTAAGAGTTTTATCATAATTGTGTCTCCTGTTTTTGAAAAGTTTCTTTTCTGTGTCAATTGATGTGGTTAAATGATTTTTTTTTCCTTTAGTTTGTTGATATGTTTGATTTCATTGATAGATTTTTGAATGTTGAAGCAGTGTTACATATCTGACATAAATCTCACTTGGTCATGGTTAATAATTCTTCCTATACATTGTTGGATTTAGTTTACTAATAGTTTGTTAAATGATTTTTACATCTTGAGTTTATGAGAGATATTGGTTTATAGTTTTCTGTTTTTGTACTATGTCTGATTTTGGTCATTTTATATGTCCCTATAAAATGTTAGGAGGTGCTCCTCTTTTTCTGTTTTCTGGAAGAGACTGTGTAAAATCATTATTAATTTTTCTCTAAATGTCGGTAGAATTCTCTAATGACATAATCTGGGTCTGGGAATTTTGTCTTTCAGGAGTTTTTAAATTATGAATTCAAACTCTTCAATTGTTACCACATCTTCAAGTAATCAGTTTCTTCTTGGTTACTCTTGGCCATTGATGGTCTATTTTTTCAGAGTTTTTGAATTTATTAGTGTAAAGTTGTTCATGATAGTCCTTTATCTCTTTAATGGCTATAGGATTTGTAGTTATAGCCTCTATTTCATTTCTGATATTGATGATTTGAGTCTCTACTTTTTTTTTATATATTTCTCAGTCTTGCTAGAAATTTATCAATTTAATATGAATTTTCAAGGAAACACTTTTTTATTTCACTGATTTTCTCTATCATTTTCTTATTTTCAGTTTCATTGATTTTTACTCATATATTTCTTTACGTTTGGGTTTATTTTCTTCTCTAGTTTGTTGAGGTAGTAACTTAAATTTCTGATTGGAGACATTTCTTTATTTTAAATGTAAACATTTAGTACTATATGTTTCCCTCTCAGCACTGTTTTAGCTACACCTCATATACCTTGATATGTTATAGTTTAATTTTCTTTCAGTTGTATATATTATTTCCTTTGAGAATTCTTCTTTGACATGTGAATTATTTAGAAATATGTTGTTTAATGTTTACATGTTTAGAAATTCTCCTATTGTGTTTCTTTTATTGATTTCAAGTTTGATTTTATTATTATTATAGAATACATCCTATAATTTTATCTTTTAAAAATTGTTTGAGGTTTGTTTTATGATACAGGACATGGTCTACCTTGCTGTATGTTCCATGGGTGCTTGCAAAAATGGGTATATTGTTCTGATCTTAGGTGGAGTGTTATAGTTGAATAGATAGAAAGATAAATAGATAGATAGATATTCTTGCTTATTGTGTTGTTCTGATCGTCTATATTTTTGCTGATTTTCTGTGTAGTTTTTGTAAGTTGCTGAGAGAAGTTGTTAAAGTCTCCAGTTATAATTATGGATTTATTGATTTCTTTTTTCAACTCTATCAGTTTTTGCCGCATATATTTTGCCTCATTTATTGAGACTTTGTACACACATATTCTCGTTGAAATGATTTTTTTATTATTACATAATGTCCCTTTGTCTCTAGTAATTTTCTTTGCTCTTATGTTTACATTATCTGATATTAATATAGACACTCCTGCTCTTTTTTACTAGTTTGTTATTTATATCTTTTCCTCTCTTTTTTCTTTAAGTCTACCTGTGTCATTGAATTTGAAGTGAGTTTTTGTAAGCATTAGATAGTTCAGATGTGCTTTTTATACTGTGCTAATCTCTATCTTTTGATTGGTATATAGAGAACATTTACATTTAAGGCTATTATTGATGTTATTATTTAAGTCTATCATGTCATTATTTGTTTCCCCTGGTTCTCCTTATGTTTTTTTTTCCTTGCCTTCCATTAGGATACTTATGTATTTTTTAAGAGTATATCGTGATTTATTTATAGTGTTTTTGTGTGTGTCTTCTCTTTGTATGGTTTTCATAATGACTATTCTTTGTATTATGATATACATATGTATATCATTGGTATGAATATTTTGCCACTTCAAGTGAAATATGGAAACCTCAATTCCATCTAAATCTCTTTACCTTCCCTGCTTTAAAATATCACTGATGAAATTTT
>NW_011888789.1:12928859-12932676 GCF_000151845.1 Pteropus vampyrus
ATTTCTGGGTCATGAGGTAGTTCTATTTTTAAGTTTTGAAGAACCTCCAAACTGTTTTCCATAGCGGCTGCACCAGTTTGCAATCCCACCAATAGTGTACGAGGGTTCTCTTTTCTCCACATCCTCACCAACACTTGTTGTTTTTTGATTTATTGATGATAGCCATTCTGACGGGTGTGAGGTGATAGCTCACTGAGGTTTTAATTTGCATTTCTCTGATGATTAGTAATGTTGAGCATCGTTTCATATTTCTATTGGCCATCTGTAGGTCCTCTTTGGTGAAATGTCTATTCAGGTCCTCTGCCCACTTTTAAGTTAGATTGTTTTTTTTTCTGCTGTTGAATTTATAGAGTTTTTTTTAGATATAAATTTTGATAATTAACCCCTTATCAGAGGCAACTGTATTTTTCCATTTGGTAGATTGTCTTTTTGTTTGTTGATGGTTTCCTTTGCTGTGCAAAAACGTTTTAGTTTGATATAGTCCCATTTGTTTATTTTTTGTTCGTTTCCCTTGCCCAAGTTGATATATCAGAAAAATATTACTAAGAGCAATGTCAGAGAGTTTACTGCCTATGTTTTTTTCTAAAAGTGTTATGGTTTGGGGTCTTACATTTAAGTCTTTAATACATTTAGAATTTATTCTTATATATGATGTAATAAGGTGATCCAGTTTCATTTTTTTGCATATATCTATCGAGTTTTTCCAGCACCATTTCTTGCAGAGGCTGTCTTTACCCCATTGTATATTCTTGCCTCCTTTGTCATATATTAAATGACCATATAGGTATGGAATTTTTTCTGGGCCCTTTATTCTGTTCCATTGAACTATGTGTCTGTTTTTATGCCAGTACAATGCTGTTTTGATTACTACAGCCTTGTAGTATAGTTTGATATCAGATAACAGGATTGCTCCAACTTTATTCTTTTTTTCTCCAGATTGCCAAGGCTATCGGGATCTTTTATGGTTTCATATAAATTTCTGGATTATTTGTTCTAGTTCTGTGAAAAATGTCATTGGTATTTTGATAGGGATTACATTGAATCTATAGATCGCTTTGGGTAGTATAGACATTATAATGATGTTAATTATTCCTATCCACGGGCATGGTATATGCTTCCATTTATTTGTATCTTTAATTTCTTTCTTCAATTACTTATAATTTTTCGAATACAGTTCTTTTATCACCACAGTTAAATTTTTTCCTAGATTTCTTTTTATGCAATCGTAACTGGGATTATTTTCGTAATTTCTCTTTCAGATAGTTTGTTATTAGTGTATAAAAATGCAACCAATTTCTGAATATTAATTTTGTATCCTGCTACTTTACTGGTTTATTTATGAGAGTAACAGTTTTTTTGGTGAAATCTTTAGGGTTCTCTATATAGTGGCATGCCATCTGCAAATAATGACCATTTTACTTATTCCTTTCTAATTTGCATATCTTTTATTTTTCTTTCTTGTCTGATTGCTGCGACTAGGATAAAAGCTAATAAAAGTGGTGAAAGTAGAAGGGACCAACAAGATGGCATAGAGGGTAGAAACTTTGTACATTTCTTGCGACCATACTAGAGTTGTGACAAAACCACAGAGCAAGCAGCAAACAGAATCGCTGGGGATCTAGAGGAGCAGAGGCCTACAACTAGGGAGAGAAAGAAGAAATCACTCTGCAGCAGTAGGAGGGGAATGAGATGCGAGGGTGTTCAGTCCTGTGAGGCTGCCCAGTACTACGTGGCTGAGTGAAACAGAGGCTGAAGCAGCTCTAGCTGGCAGGTGCAGACATCCTTAAAGGGGCTGTGAGCACTATCGCACCTTCACAGTGATGGACTCACTTACTCTGACCTCCAGCACTATGTCAGCTGCTTGGGGACACCAGGGACATACTGGGGGATGCTGAATTGTTGAGCTTCGGGGAGAGGGCCAGAGGCCAGGCTTTCTCCTGCACAGAAGTACTGGCAGCATCCATTATTCCTCTGTTGAGCCCTTACCCCTTCCAGCAAGTGGAGGCAGGCACCGCAATAGCTGAGTTGTCATCAAACTGGATAACAGAGTTTGTTCTGCCCAGAAGACTCCCTGAAACTCCGCCCCTCCCAACTTAAGGCCCTACCGAAGCCACATCAAATAGTGTCCTTTGCATGCCCTATGTACCTTGTTGAGCAGCTCCAAGTCCCACACTGGTACCACCCGGCCTCGGTTTCTGGTATGGCCTCTTGAAACAACTATAAGCACAGCATGGGTATCAGTCATCCAAAGAGTTTCTCACAAAGACACATCATAATTAAAATGCCAAAGGTTAAATATAAAAAGATGATCTTGAATGCAGCAAGAGAAAAGCAGTTAGTTACCTACAAGGGAGCTCCCATAAGACTGACAGCTGATTTCTCAAAAGAAACTTTTCAGGACAGAAGGGTTTGGCACAAGATAGTCAAAGTGATGAAAACCTAGGATCTACAACCAAGATTACTTTATCCATCAAAGCTATGGTTTAGAGTCAAAGGACAGATAAAGAGCTTCCCAGACAAACAAAGGTAAAGGAATTCATTGCCACCAAGCCAGTATTACAGGAAATATTAGGGGGACTTCTTTAAGGAAAAGAAAAAAATATGTACAAAAATGTGAATAAAGAATGGCCATAATTACGTATCTATCAACAAGTTCCTCAATAAAAAAGAATTAAGTGCTTCAATCAATAGATAGTGTGGTTGATTGGATTAGAAAACAAGACCTTTCCATATGCTGCGTACAAGAGACTTGCTTCAGATCTAAAGACACACACAGACTAAAACTAAAGGGATAGAAAAAGATATTGCATGATGGATCTAGAGAGTATTGTGCTGAATGGAGTAAGTCAGATAGAGAAATACAAATGCCATATGATTTCACATGTGGAATCTAAAGAACAAAATAGCAACAACAAAAATGGAAATTTTGAGAGGGGTTGGTGAAAAAGGGCAAAGGGATTAAGAAATACAAATGGTTAGTTTCAAAATAGTCATGGAGATATAAAATATAGCATAAGGAATGTAGTCAATAATATTGTAATAGATATATAAGGGGGCAGAAGGGTACTAGATTTATTGGGGTGATCACTTTGTGAGTTATACAGATCTCTAATCACTATGCTATACAACTGAAACTAATATATTATTATATACCAACTATAATTGAGAAAAACTCATTGAATCATATACTGTAAATATGAGCAGCTAATTGTCTATTAAAAATAAAGCTGTAAAAAAATAATTATGGTGATATACTTGGGTCACTCATAAAACTACTCACTAGATATCTACTATATACTAGTATATCAGTGATAACCTTTGTTGAGCCTTTGTTTTCAGCTCAGTGGTTTGCATACTTAACCTGATAGCAATAATTCACACAAGAAGTTTAAATCAAATTGATTTCAAACATTAAAAAAAAGTGGTGATAGTGGACTTCTTTGTCTTGTTCCTGATCTTAAGGAAAATGCTTGTAGCTCTTTCTCGTTGAGTATGAGGGTTTGTCATATATATGGCTGTGAGTTTGTCAAATATATCACCTTTATTATGTTCCCTCTATTCCCATGTTGCTGAAAGTTTTTATCATAAATAGATGCTGGATTTTGTCACATGCTTTTTCTGTATCTACTGATAATGATGATATTATTTTTATCTTTCAGTTGTTAATGTGATGCATCTTATTAATTGATTTGTGGATATTGAATCAAACTTGATCTCAGGAATAAATCCCACTTGATCATGATGTATGGTCTTTTAAATGTACTGCTAAATTTAGTTTGCTAACATTTTGTTGAGGATTTTTGCATGTATGTACATA
>NW_011888789.1:12933181-12935454 GCF_000151845.1 Pteropus vampyrus
ATTTCCGTAGAGTCAGTTGTCACTTCTCTTTCATTGCTGATTTTATTTATTTGAGACCTCTCTTTTTCTTCATGAATCTGATTAAAGGTTTATCAATTTTGTTTATCTTTTCAAAGAACCAGCTCTTGGTTTTATTGATCTTTTGCATTTTTTTTTTTTTTTTAGATTCTATTTTGTTTATTTCCTCTCTGATCTTTATTATTTCCTTTTTTCTACTCATTTTGGGCTGTTTCCTTTTATTTATCTTGTTCCTTTAGGTATAAGATTAGCTCGTTTATTTGAGATTCTTTTTTTTTTTTCTTGAGGTAGGCCTGTATTGCTCCGAATTTCCCTTTTAAGACTTTTAGGCTTTTGCTGTGTCCTATAGATTTTGTGTCATTATGTTTTCATTTTAATTTGTCTGTAGTTACCTTTTGATGACTTCCTTTATCTCATTGTTAACCCATTCATTATTTAGTAGCATGTTATTTAGCCTCAATGTGTTTGTGTAATTTTCATTTTTTTCCTTGTAATTAATTTCTAGTTTCATATCATTGTGGTCAGAGAAGACGCTTGATATGAATTCAGTCTTCTTCGATTTATTGAGACTTGTTTTGTGGCCTAACAGGTGGTCTATCCTGAAAAATGTTTCATTTGCATTCATGAAGAATGTATATTCTGCTGCTCTGAGGTAAAGCACTTTTAAAATATTAATTAAGCCATCTAGTCTAGTGTGTCATTTAAGGCTGCTTTGTGTCTGGAAGATCTGTCTATTGGTGTCAAAGGGGTGTTAAAGTCCCCTATGATAACTGTATTATTGCTTACATCTCCTTTTTTGTCAGTCAACATTTGCTTTATATATGTAGGTGCTCTTGTGTTAGGGGCATATATGTTTACCAGGGTTTTGTCTTCTTGTATTGAATTCTTTATCACTATGTAATGCCCTTCTTTGTCTCTTATTATAGCCTTTGTTTTAAAGTGTGTTTGTCTGATGTAAGTATTGCTACCCCAACTTTCTTTTCATTTCCATTTGCATGAAACATCTTTTTCTATATCTTTACTTTCAATCTCTGTGTCTTTTGTGATCTAAAGTGGGTCTCCTGTAGACAGCATATGCATAGGTCTTATTATTTTATTCATTCAGCTACCCTATGTCTTTTGATTGGAATGTTTAATTAACTTACATTTAAAGTGAGCATTGATAGGTATATAGTTATTGCCATTTTACTATTCATACTTATATTCTTTCCCCTTCTTCTTAAAGAAGTCTTTTTAATATTTCCTTTAATGCTGGCTTGGTGGTGATGAATTGTTTTAGCTTTTTTTTTTTTGTCTGGGAAGCTCTATATTTTTCTTTCAGTTTTAATTGATAACCTTGCTTGTAGAATAGTCTTGTTATAGGTTCTCGCTTTTCATCATTTTGAATATTTTGTGCCAATTCCTTCTGGACTGCAAAGTTTCCGTTGAGAAATCAGCTGACATTCTCATGGAGTACCCTTATAAGTAACTAGCTGCCTTTCTCTTGCTCTTTTAGGAGTCTCTCTTTGTCTTTGACCTTTGGCATTTTAATTATGACGTGTCTTGGTGTGGGCCTCTTTAGGTTCATCTTGTTTGGGACTCTCTGTACTTATTAGACTTGTATGTATATTTCCTTCACCAGGTTAGGGAAGTTTAAACTCATCATTTTACTGAAAAAGGCTCTATTCTTTGCTCTCTATTTTTTAGTTCTGGTACACTTATGATGCGACTGTTAGTATGCTTGATGTCCCAGAGGTCTCTTACAGCATCTTAATTTAAAATTTTTTCTTTTTGTTTTTTTTTTTTTTTCAGTTGGGTGTTTTCTGCTACCTTATCTTCCAAATCTCTGATTCAATCCTCAGTTTCATCTGCTGTTGATCCTCATCCTTAGTCTGTTGTTGATTCCTTCTAGGGTAGTCTTCATTTCCTTTATCGTATTTTTTATTTTCGACTGGTTCTTTTTTATGGTTTCTATGCTCCGTTTTATGCTCACTCTCTCTTTGTTGAAGTTCTTACTAAATTTCTTTAGCATCCTTATAACGAGTATTTTGAATTTGTTCTCTGGTAGCTTGCTCGCCTCCATGTCATTTAGGTTTTTTTCCGGAGTTTTCTCCTGTTCTTTCATTTGGGACATTTTTCTTTGTTTTCTCATTTTGACTGCCTCTCTGTGTTCATTTTAGTGTTTTAGGCAAATCTCCTATGTCTTTGCCTGCTGGTGAACTTATGCAGTAGGTGTCCTTTGTGGCCCAGTTTTGCAGTTTCCTTCATCACCTGTG
>NW_011888789.1:12937079-12939442 GCF_000151845.1 Pteropus vampyrus
GAGTGGTCTCTTCTTTATACCTTTAGTTATAAGTTCTATGCAGCTAGTCTTCAGATGGTTCTTGAAGTTGATATTTTCCATAATCATTATAATTTTTGTTTCCATCATTAAATATGATTTTAAAACTAATAAAAGGGTTTGCCTATTATATTTAACTCATATGTATGTTTTCACTGTTTCTTCCTTTATGACGATCCAGAACTTTTTCTTTTATTATTTCTTACTCTTTCAAGGTCATAGATTGCAGCCTCTGTCATTTCCATTCTACTATTAAGCATATTCAGCATTAAAAAAAATTTTCATTGTATTTTTCAATTCTGTAATTTTCATTTGGCTATTTTTTGTACCTCTATTGCTTTACTGAGATGTTTTTAGTTATTTAATTTGTTTCTAGAGAATTTGTAATTGATTGTCGAAGCATTTTTATGATGTTTGCTTTAGAATATTTGTTACAGAAATTCAGCATTTGAATTTTCTTGGCATTGATGTATGTTGATTATCTTTTCTCATTCAAGTTGTGGTTTTTTGTAGTTCTTGGCATGGCTTTATTTGTATCCAGGACATTTTGTCAATTATGTTAAGAGATCCTGGACCCTATTTAAAGTTATTATTTTAGTAGGCAGTCACATTGTTTAGGTCTTGGCCTTCTTTTCTGGGCTATGATTCCAAAAGAAATTTAATTATCGGAGCCTTTGTATTGTTATTTTGTCTGCTTAGTTTACTTATTGGCACTAGGTTTCTCAATGGTTTCTACTGATTCTTCCTAAAGGTATAAGACAGTTTCCTTAGACCAGGAAACAACATGTCTTTCAGTGGCAAAGGGAGGTATTGGAATCTGCCATCTGGTTCTTACATCCCTTCACCCCTACAGCTGCTCTTAAATCTCTGGATAGGGAAAGGATTCTCGGATCATCAGGATCAAAGAGACTTCCTGGGCTCATCTGTTTGTTATTGTCTGCATCTCTTCTTCTGGTTTCATTCATCCACCTTGGCTCATCTGGACATGGTAGGGGCTCTCCTGGCCTGGCTGCTTGCTGTGGTTGGACCCCTTCTCCAATACTACCCACCTTTCCTGATATCTCCTGGAGGAGGAAAGGAGTCTTTGCAGACTCAGGTAAATGGCACTGTGGGGGAAAAGGCTTCTTAGCCAGACTGCTGAGCCCTCTTGCTGGTTCTGCCCACCTATCTCTTTGTTGGGGGGAAAGCAGGAGAGACTTAAATCCTTAAAAAGAGGGATTACCCTGGCCATTTGTTACTGATAGGGTTCTAAATCTACTCCTCCTGTTGGTGGTGGTATTGGTCTTGATTTCCCTTGATAATGTCAGGGGGAATAAAATTTGATCTGGGGAAGGAATGAACCTACCTATGTTGTCTTTTGTTGCTAGTTGTGAGGCTGGGAAATGCAAGGTCTAGGTTGTCTTCCTCTGTTTGGTTGGGGGACACAAAACACCCTGATGCTATGCAGTTCCAGTCTTAGATCTCGTACCAGTTCACCTACTTTCTACAGCTCAGAGTTCTCCTTTGGTTGTCTCTTACCCATTTATAATTTTATAATTTATAATTGTGCTTAGCAAGGACAAGCAGAGAGAAATAGGTCTAAGTTATCTTGTTTGGACTCATGATTGTTATATGAATGTTTTATTCTGCCATTTTTCTTGTATTTTCTATAATTTTTACTTTATGATTTTTCTTTTAATAAGTTTATTAGGGTCACATTGGTTAATAAAATTATATAGGTTTCAAGTGTACAATTCAGTAATATGCCATATGCATATTACATTGTATGTTCAACATCCAAAGTTAAATTTCCTTCATGATCATATATTTAAACCTTTTTAACCTTATCTACTTCTTCCTGTCTCCCCCTTTACTCTGGTAACCACTAAACTGTTATGTGTTTATGAGTCTGTTTGTTTGTCTTGTTCATTTGTTGCTTTCAGGTTTTTATCTCACATATGAGTGAAATCTTATGGTTCTCAACTTTTTTGTCTGACATATTTTGCTTAGCAAGATAATCTCAAGATCCATCTATGTTGTGGCAAATGGCAGTATTTCATCTTTTCTTATGGCTGAGTAATATTCCATCGTACGTATGTACTACATCTTCTTAACCAATCATCTATTGAAGGGCACTTCTATTGTATCCATGTCTTGGCTACCGTGAATAATGCTGCCATGAACATCAGGGTGCATATATCTTTATGGATAAATGTTTTCAAATTTTGGGGATAGATATCCAGAAGAGGGGTTGCTGGGTCATATGGAAAATCTATT
This sequence comes from Pteropus vampyrus, assembly GCF_000151845.1. Lineage (NCBI taxonomy): Eukaryota > Metazoa > Chordata > Mammalia > Chiroptera > Pteropodidae > Pteropus > Pteropus vampyrus. Next base: position 12,939,354 of record NW_011888789.1, read on the forward strand.
TGTAATTTTTTGAGGAACCTCCATACTGTTTTCCATAGTGGCTATACCAATTTACATTCCCACTAGCAATGTATGAGGGTTCCTATCCC
>NW_011888789.1:12939967-12942479 GCF_000151845.1 Pteropus vampyrus
TATGCAATTTATTGTTTTAGGTCTTATGTTTATGCCTTTGATCCATTTTAAATTGATTTTGGTGTATGGTGACAGATAGCAGTATAGTTTTATTCTTTTGCATATGGCTTTCCAATTTTTATAGCGCCATTTATTGAAGAAGCTCTTTTTCATCATTGTATATTTTTGGCTCCTTATGGAAAATTATTTGCCCACATATGTATGGGTTTATTTCTGGATTCTTGATTCTGTACCATTGGTCTCTGTGTCTCTTTTTCTGATAATACCATGCTGTTTTTATTATTGTCACTTTGTAGGATAATTTGAAGTCAGGCAGTATAATTATCTGGGCTTATTCTTTATTTTTAGGATTGCTTTGGCTATTCACGGTCTTTTGTAATTATATACAAATCTGATTTTTTTGTTCTATTTCTTTAAAACATGTCATTGGGATATTGATGGGAATTATATTAAATCTGTATATTACTTTGGGTAATATGGCCATTTTAACTATGTTCATTCTTTCAATGCATGAACAGGAAGCATCTTTCCATTTCTTTGTCTTCAATTTATTTTAATAATGTCTTATAGTTTTCAGTGTATAGGTCCTTCACATTCCTTGTTAAGCTTATCCCTGGGTATATTATTTTGTTTCTTGCCATTGCAAAATAAAATTTTTTTTCTAAAATTTCATTGTTAGTGTATAAGAACACAGTGGATTTCTCTACATTGATTTTGTATTCTGCAGCTTTACTATATTTGTTTATCATTTCTAATAGTTTTTTGGTGGAGTCTTTAAGGTTTTCTATATAAAGCGTCATGTCATCTGCAAAATGTGACAGTTGGACTTTTTCATTCCCAATTTGGATGCCTTTTATTTCTTTTTTGCCCACTTGCTCTATTGGGCTTCCAACGCTTTCTTGAATGCGTGGTTAGAGCAGGCAATCTTGTCTTTTTCCTGATCTAGAGTGAAGGCTTTTAGTTTTTCATCGTTAAGTATGAAATTAGCTTGGGGTTTGTTGTATATGGCCTTTATCATGTTTTGGTACTTTCCTTCTATACCCATTTTTTTCCTTTTTTTTATTGTTATTTTTTATTATGGTGTCATTGGTTAATGAAATCCAATAAATTTCAAGTGTACAATTCAATAGCAAGTCATATATATTTTACATTATATATTCACCACTCATAGTTAGATTTCTTTCTGTCACCACATATTTGAACCATTGTACCCTATCTCCCCACCCTCTGGTAACTACTAGTCGGTTGTCCAGTTTGTTTCATTGTCATGTTTGTTTGTTACTTTTAGGTTTATATGCCATATATAAGTGATATCATGTGGTTTTCACCTTTTTCTGTCTGGCTTATTTCGCTTAGCATGATTATCTCAAGGCCCATCCATGTTGTTATAAATGGCAGTATTTCATCACTTCTTATGGCTGAGTAATATTCCACGGTATATATGTATCACAGCTTCTGTAGCCAGTCATCTATTGTAGGACACTTCGATTGCTTCCATGTCCTGGCCACCATGAATAATGCTGCTATGAACATCGATGTGCATATATCTTTTTGGATATATGTTTCCAAGTCTTTGGGTAAGAACCCAGTAGAGGGATTGCTGGATCATATGGTAGATCAATTCATAGGTTTTTGAGGAACATCCATACTATTTTTCATAGTGGCTGTACCAATTTACAGTCCTACCAGCAGTGTATGAGGGTTCCTATTTCTCTGCATCCTTTCCAATACCTGTTATTAATTGTCATGTTGATAATAGCTATTCTAACAGGTGTGAGATTGTATCTCATTGTGGTTTTTATTTGCATTTCCCTAATAGCTGTCAATGGTGAGCATCTTTTCATATGTTTGTTGGCCATTTGTATGTCTTCTTGGGAGAAGTGTCTGTTCAGGTCCTCTGCCCATTTTTTGATTGGATCATTTGTTTTTTTGTTGTTATTGAGTCATATGAGTTCTTTGTATATTTTAGATATTAAGCCCTTATCAGAAGTGTTGCTTGCAAATATCTTCTCCCATTCGGATGGTCGCCTCTTTACCTTGTTGATGGTTTCTTTTGCTGTGCAGAAGCTTTTTAGTTTGATGTAGTCCCATTCATTTATTTTAGCTTTTACTTCCCTTGCCTTTGAGTTCAAATTAATAAAATCCTCTTTAAGTCCAAGGTCCTTGAGTTTAGTTTCTATGTTGTCTTCTATGCAATTGTTTTAGGCTTATATTCAGGCCCTTAATCCATTTTGAATTAATTTTGGTGTGTGTTGGTAGACAACAGTCTAGATTCATTCTTTTGCAGGTGACTTTCCAGCTTTCTCAGCACCATTTATTGAAGAAGCTTTCCTTTCTCCACTGTTTGTTTTTGGCTCTTTTGTTGAAAATTATTTGCCCATGTATACATGGGTTTACTTCTGTACTCTTGATTCTGTTCCACTGGTCTGTGTGTCTGTTTTTCTCCTGTTTTGATTATTGTCACTCTGTAGTACAGAGTGATGCCTCCAGCTTCGTTCTTTTTTCTCAGATC